>NW_016107371.1:6247282-6274930 GCF_001604975.1 Cebus imitator
ATAATCTTATAAATATACATAATAGCTTGTTTTTTTTTTTTTAATAGGAATACTATAAGTTGGTCATTAGATCTAGCTAGCAGTGGTTGGATCAGATTGGATTCAATTTTGCTTTTGGCAAGAATGCTTCATAGACAATGTTGTGTGCTCAGTTAGGAGTCATTTGATATTTAGTTCTTTCTTTGTGTTATGTTAACAGCCATGAGGCAGATCCACTGGTTTATTATGGGCTGCAATATAGCAATATTGTGTTATCATTCTGTAAAGAGAAACATCCATATCACCTTTTTTTATTTTTTAACCCTAAAATACAGTTTGTCTAGGACAAGAAGGATAAACACTTCATTCTTTCCCTTTGTTTATTAGTTTTCAACATCATGATTTTTTTTCTTACCATTATCCAAAGATGTCCAATGCATTTAAAAATAGATTGAGCATACTTGCCCTTTTCAATAAATTCGAGCATACTTGCTTGTTTCAGTCCATTGCATCTTTTATTTTTTGTTGATGGGGGCCTCTTTAAGTTTATTTCAGAGTCTTTTTGAGATGTCCCCTCTAGCCTTTTATAGCGTCATGATTTTTTTTTTTGGTTCTTTTTTTTCCCCCCTCCAGATCTGAGTTCAGCCATTTCTCCAAAATGTCCCATTTCCTATGAGTGAGAAATAATAGAAATTGCCATCTGGATGTTAGAGGTGTTTTTTGATATTTGGTTGGTCATTGATCCCAGGTCTTTACAGGAGAAATTGCAAAAAAGCATGAATTTTTTTAAGATGGTAAAATGTATATTGAATCCATACTGATCATACTGATTCAGAGACAGGACCAGGTTTTTATTTAATGTAATTGATCTTTAATCTGCAGGACCTTTTTTCCAGTCTGAAACTCCTGGTCTCTAAAACATCCGCATAATTTTTCATGTAATTTATCCTACAAAATACACATAGCAGTGTGAAGATGACAAAAACTCACATTACCAACAACAATATGACTAATTTTGTGGGTACATTTGGCACATATTTCACCAGAGCATATTGTCAAATCACTGCGCTTTAAAGTTAATTGAAATGGTTTCTCTTTTTTTGGTTGAACCAACAATGCAATGCACAGTTAACAAGTACAATTCTTTGCCATTCAATGTATCAGTTTTGTTTTTCAATAAGCTTTGCATTCTAATTCTATAAAATAATCACATAATTCCAAAAGGAAATCAATAGAACAAGGTATATCCATGGAAGTCCTACATTCTTATACCCTGTATCTGTTCCCTGTATTGCTCCTTACATGTAACTTTAAAAAAAAAAAATTCTTTGTTTTGGTTCTGGTTCTGGTTCAACCAGTCACTGTTTTATACAGTTTATCTCCATGGTATGATAAACTTTGCCAAATCCACATTCTCATGCAACTCACATTCCTGTCAACATAGAGACCATTTGTTTTATCTTAGAAGATTCTCCCAAAACTTGTCTCATAGTTTTGACTTATCTAGAGGTTTATATAAAGAATATTTATACAGAATGTATTTATGTGTAACTGCCTTCTTTCACTTAGAATAACATTTTTGAGGCCCTATTATTTTAGTTCACTTATCAGTAGTTTAATCCTTTTTGTTGCTGAGTAGTATTTCATTGTTTGGAGGTACCACATTTTAAAAGTATATATATTCATCATTTGCTACATGTTTAAGTTGTTTACTATATTACCTATTATATATAAAACAAATGTACAAGGTTTTTTTCTGTAAATACATCCTTGTGAGTACTAGAGTTGACATACGTTTAACTTTATGAGAATATGCTAGCTAAGCAATGCACAAGATCTCCGTCTGTTTGACAAACTCTACAGCTTTTGTGTTGTTAATCTTTTAATTTATCCTTTCCATCCAGGTGTAGTGGCATTTCATTGTGGTTTTCATTCTCATTTCCTTGATGGCAATACTATTGAGTACTTTTTGCTGTGCTTTTTGGCCTTTTCTGTAACTTCCTTTGTGAATTGTCTAAGTCTTCTCTACTGTTCAAAAGATGTTTGTTGTTGTTTTAAAATCTTTTAGTTTTAAGAGCTATCTATTTGAAATACAAATACTTTTTTCCAGTTTGTTTCTTTTTTGTGTGTATGTGTTTTTGATGAGCAGGAGTTTTTAATTTTGATGAAGTCCAACTTACCATTTTTTTTTTCTGGTATGCGCTTTCTGAGTCATTTAAATACCAAATGAATTAAACTCAAAATTAAAGAATTAAATTCAAAATTAACAAACCAATCAAGGCACAATTACTTTCTGTAAAGAACATTATTAATTGTATATAAAAATGTGTTTTTTGATGCATTATGACATTTTTAAATGCCTTAAATGTTGTCATTTTACCTTTATCTGGTGCTTACGTCTATTTTATATATACCTTAAAATATATAATACATAATTAATAAAGGAGTATATATATAAATTTATGCACACATAAATATATATCTACATACATAAATATTGAGGTGCATATTCAGCAATGCTATTGATAAAGAACAAGATAAACATTTTTGAGAGCAAGAACAAGATAAACATTTATTGATAAAGAACAAGATAAGCATTTTGAGACCACTGGACAGACATGTAAAAGTAGAGACAGAGGTATATACAGGGTATTATGGTTATCCAGAGGAAGGACATTAGGCCAAACGTGGGATTAAGAAAAAACTTTCTGAATAAGATGACTGTCCATGTGAGTCTTAAGGGGTTAGTACAAATTATATAAAAAGGTATAAAAGGAGGCACATGAGAAAGAAAGAGCAAGATGAACAAAAGCATAGATGTGTGAAATCTCATGATTTATGGGGGGAATTATATTTCACAGTTATTCGAACTTTAAATCCAAGAAGAGATTAGAAGGATTGGTAGGGACCAGATGGTGGAGGGCCTTGTTTTGCCATGCTGAGAGAATGGATTTATTGCTCAAGGTGACAAGGAGCCACCCACTGAAATCATTTTAGGAGGGATTGCCATACTCCAATTCTAAATGCTCAGTTTTGTAGCAATGGGAAGATGTAATTGAGAAGAACCAAGCTAGAGCCTTGAGAATAGTTAGTGGATATTGCAATTGTGCAGGTGGCAGATTATGAGGACCTGGATAGGAGAGGAAAGGGTGTGTTTGGTGTCTGAGAATGCTTAAAGGGCCAAAATCAGGAAGACCTGGTGATTTGCTATGAAGGTGGATCAGGGAGTAGAGAAAGGAGAAGGGTAGCTAACTCTAAGGTTCTGGTTTGTGTATCTGAGTATGTTGCTGATAGCACTAATCAATATCAAGGAAAATACAAGATGAGAAGCTGCACCAGCAGGATGGCTGTTTCCAAGCTTTATTCTGCCTGTGCATCCATACAGACATATCCACTTGATAGCTACCAGCTTCTGTTACTGTAAAATAAACTCCCTAGGAAAGCATTTCTAACTGTGTTATGTTTGGAACCTAAAGTTCCCTTGTACTATATTATCTCTCCAAGGACGTCCAAATAATATACTGAAAACATATGGAAGTGCAAAATGGGGTGTAAAAATAAGCCTGTGTGAATAAATTTATTCAAGCATTTATTCAAGAAATATCTATTGAACAACCATTTCATGTCAGGAAGTGCCCCAGGTAAAGGGGATGCAGTGGTAAACAAAGCCAACCTGGCCTCTGCCTTCAGGTTTCTTGTTTCCAGAAAGGTGCACAGGGTATGATGCTGGGGATAGTACAAGGAGTAGTGAGGACATAGAGAAGGAAGATCTATTTTCCTCAAGAGTCAGGAAAACCTTTCAGAAGAAGAATAAGGCATGAGGAGTTGGTTGGCTGAAAGAAGGAGTGGGTGTATAGAGGGAGCACTGCAGGGAGTACTGCCTGTAATATCACATCACAATATAAACATCATATACACATACATAATGTACAAAGGCATAGGGACAAGAAAGAACCAAATCAACAGGATGAATTGAAAGTTCAACAGGACTGGAATACAGAGTGCAAGGGAGAGAGAGGAAATGATGAGATTCAACAAATATTTCCTTTGCTGTACAATGTTCAACAAGGTTGGGTTATACACTGAATTTAAAGAATATGAAAATGAGTTTAAAAGATCCTGTTCTCAGGAGCTCATAGTCTGCTGAGAAAGAAAGACAGTCACAAACAATAAACTAATCCTGTACTGGGTACTCCAATAAGAATTTTAAAGAATTATGGACTCATGCGCATCCTGTCTAGGTCACTAGGAACCAGGGAAAGAATAACAGAAGGAACATTGCAGAAAAGCCTTTAATGATTTTATAAAGATTTCCAACAGCCCTGGACACAGGGTGTAAAATGGAAGGCATTCCAGACAGTGGGACCCAAATGCACAAGGATATGGCACTTGGGCTGGAGGGGAAACGTTTTTATTTGAGGATCATACTTAGAACATTTGTTACTGAAATACATTTCCGGCCCAGCTCTGAGCCCTGCAGCATCCCAGCACTATCCTTTTAATGGACATACTCCTACAAGCAAAGAACAGCTAAGAATAGGACATCATTTGAAATAATTTCAAATGGTGAAAGATGTAAGGTAAAAGTACAGCCTTGCAGAGTAGTAGAACTTCCCAAAATCATAAAACACAGTCATTTTATGTTATATATAATAAAGGTTTATGTAGTCAAAAGTTATCTTTTTCCCAATTTCAGTTATATAAGATTATATGAAATTTATTTCAATCTTTAGTGAACATTCAGTACAGAAAGACTATAGACTTATGTTCATGTTTAATGACATTTACATGCTAAATTAATACAAGAAATGTGTTTTGTTTTTCAAGAATTGCCAAAGGAAGATACGTCTTTTAGAAAATGAACCAGAAGTTTCTGCACAGAAAGAAGAAAGCGGTGAGAGGATTATGATCCAATGTGAATTGATACAATATGTTAAGTTGATAATAATATTTGAAAACTTCTCTTGTAAAGCGATTCCTTTGGAAGACTGAACAGTTTCATTAAGGCTACCTTGGAAAGCTAGAAAGAATGAAATATTAAAAGCATCAAAGAATTCCTACAGCCTGGTTATAGATTATAAGAATTTTACATGACTACAGAGTAAAGAGCCCTGGATCAGAGATCATGAGACCAAAGTTTATTCATTGTGTGGTCATTGACAAAGGCCTTAATGAACTGCATCCGGATTTCTTCACTGGTAAAAAGGAAGTGCTAATACCTTCCTTTTAGGGTTATTTAGACTCTAAATGACCAGTGACCCTTGAACAATGCAGGGGTTAGGGACAATGACCCCTGTGTGGTCAAAAATGCACATAGAACTTTGACTCCCCTATCTGACCAGAAGCCTTATAGAGAATACAGTCGATTAACACATGTTTTGTGTGCTACATGTATAATATACTCTATTTTTACAATAAAGAAAGCTAGAGAAAAGAAAATGTTAAGAAAGTCGTAAGAAAGAAAAATATATTTAATATTCATTATGCAGAAGTGAATTATCATAAAAGGCTTTATCTCTGTCATCTTTATGTTGCATAGGCTGAGGAAGAGGAGGAGGAGGAAGAGGAGGCGGAGGAGGAGGAGGAGGAGGAAGAGGAGGAAGAGGAAGAGGAGGAAGAGGAGGAGAAGTGTTGTTCTTGCTGTCCTAGGGGTGGCAGAGGCAGAAGAAAGTGCCTATGAGTGGACTTGCACAGTTCAAATCCATGTTGTTCAAGGGTCAATTGTGGCATGCCTAGTGCATTAAGCATTATCACTGATGTTAGGATACATACCTATAAGTGTGCTCTCTGGACAGTTATTTCTGCCAATAGAAATAGATTGCATGCCACGTATGTAATTTAAATTATTCTAGTCTCTACATTAAAAAGAGTGAGAAGAAATGGGCAAAATTGTCTTTAGTAGCATATTTTATTTAACCCAATACACTCCAGAAATGGATATTATAATATGTAATCAATATAAAATTATTAATGAGGTTTTTTACATCATTTTTAAAATATGCTAAGCCTTCTTAATCTGGTGTGCATTTTACGTTACAATGCATCTCAATCTGGATGAGCCACCTCCCAAGTGCTCAAGAGCCATACGTGGCTAGTGGCAAGAAAAATGGACAGTGCTCAACTTTGGGTTACACTGCTGGGTTTAACAACCACTTAGTGGCTGCATCACCTTGGGCAGTTCCTTACCTTTTCTGTCCTTCAGTTTTCTCCTATATATAAAGGATATACTAATAATGCACACATCATGGTGTCATAGGATGAAAAGGCTTATAGTAATTATTAAAGATATGCTAGCTACTGTTAGCAGTAGTCTTGCTAATAATAGTATCAGTGTTCAAGATCAATGCTAACTACTACAATTGTTACGATTGTTTTATTTTCACAATCATCATCATCCGCAGCAGCAGCAGCATCATGCAAAGGGTCCAGTCTAATGGTGGAGCTCTGTACATAAGTCAAAGGTTGGAAGCTGGTCATGATATTTCTAAGAGGTTGTAAGGGTTCATCCTATAAGAAGCAGCATCTCAGCCAGTGTGTATGGGTGCAGGAAGGCACGATTCAAGCTTTAGCAAGAGAGAGCTGGCATGGCTTAGGTGTGCTATCAAGGCCCTAGACAAATAGTCTGTGATTCAGTCCAGGATCGCAGCTCCAGTGGGAAAAAAAAATAGCAAAAATCAGACAATCTTGTTTGAAGCTGATGTTTTTCAACTGGCATAACTGATAGAAATTAGAGACCTTTAGGGTTGACGGGCACATGAATATCAAGGTCTTCAGCCCAGCCTGATAAGCCACCACACTGAGATCAGTAAGGTTAACTTCAGATCCCCTGGTTCCAAATATAGTCCTGGATTGTCTAGAATTGGCTCAGGAAATGAGTGATGTCTACCTGTTTAAATAGGACTAATATAGGCGTAACAACCACCACCACCCCCAATTATTATTTAGTTTTGAAAATTTTGTGTGGCAGAAAGATTTTTAAGATATTAATGTATATTTTTCTACCTGTATTTTCCTTATTCAAGAAAAATTCAAGTTATTTGCTCCTCTACCTTTAGGGATAGTTTCATGAAAAGAAAAGTAGAAATGAATTTCCAGAACTTTTCATTATAAGATGTTGTGTCAAAGAACCTAAGGCCACTGAGATTATGCTAGGTTTCCTGAAGAGTGATCCAACAGGGTGTGCCTCTGAATCTGCTCTTAAGTAGGGCACCGGGGAGCTGCTATGAACTCAGGATTTAAGATGGGTGGGGCCTTTGGGACACTGCTCCTTACTCCTTTTTTATTGTATTTCAATGGCATATGAAATAAGCCTCCTTTCAAGGGTGATTATCTTGGGCAACCTTGGACTTGTTGAGTTGTTCTAGGCATTGCACCCTTTCAGGGAGCAGCCAGTCCCAGGGGAAACTCAGAAAGAAAAAGATAGACTTTCCCAGACTTAGATGTAGGGATGCCTAGAGACTAAGAGAGGAAAAGAAGTCCTGGAGTTTTTCAAATAGCAGACACCCATGCCTTATTTGTAGATAATTCATCAAAGTGCAGGCAAATTGGGGAAAAATGCTCTGTAGCTTCCCACCCAAAGTATGGCTCGGCCTCGGCAGAACTGGATGAACTGAAGGAAGCAATGGAAGAAGAACAATGGCTGTCTCAGGGATCAAGGATGTGGAAAGATGACTGGAAATGTGGTCTCCATGACGCAGACTGTCCATTTGCCTCTGGGTCCTTTACACTGCTAGAGTGGGGAGGTTGCAAAATGACTGAAGTAATTTCCTTGCTGGCTTGATGGAGAGTTTGTAGGCAAAATGAAGTTGATTTAAAATACATAAAGTGGTGTGATATTCCCTGCTTGTCTGGACTTGTGAAGTGAAATTTATACTCAAAATAGATACTTAAATGATCTCATTTTTATTCTGAATATGGTACAGAAAATGAGTAGAAAGCAACTAGGGTACCACTGTTTAGTAAGTGAGGAAATAATTTCAGAGAGGTTAAAATAATTTTTCAGGATAAATACCAGTGTTCGATCACTGGCCTGGATCTTCTGATATGTAAGCAGTTAGATAGGTAGATAATAGGGAGATAGCTGGATAGATCGATAGGTTAGACAATGTGTTCCTGCATGTGCATCATTTTCAAAGCCTTAGATTCTTTTCCTGATAAGCAGAGTATTATTATGCCCTTGGTTTTCCATCTATGGTAGGCAGAGTTCTATGGTGGCCCCCAAGACTTCCTACCCCCTATTTTAATTCCTCTGTATCATCCCCAAGACAATGAATGTGTTGGATTTAACTCCTGTCTTGGACCTCCAGATCCATATTTAAAAGGCCCATTGACATGATCAAGTAAAGCCCATTGACATGATCAAGTAAAGCCCATTCAGATCTCCTGCCCTGAGAGTAGCCAGGTGCTGAGTATGGCCCCCATCTGACATCCAGAGGACAATGGGACATCAGTTCTAGAACCCCAATAACTTAACTTTGCCAACAATAAACTTGGAAGAGGACCCTGAGCTCCAGATGAGAAAGCAGCTGCTCACCATGATTTTTGCCTCATGAGTCACTAAGCAGAAGCTCAGTGCAACAATGCAAAAGGATTATGACAGTTTGAAATGAATATTTTCATAAAATGTTTCTTGGAACAAATGAAGTTATGTTGGAAAGCAATAAAACACCTTAAAATATTTTAAGCCAAATAAATATTTTCTACTGAAAACCATCATGAGTTTGCACTTTTGACAGCATGGAAGTCTGGGTGTATAGGACTAAATATATTGTGGGTCTATATAATCAGGAAGGAATGGGGTTGGAGCAATAGAAAGGTTGCAGTGAAGTGAGCATGGGGTAGTGGAAAGCATGCCAAAAATGGCAGAGTAAGGAACTGTGTGGAAGTAGGTCACTAGTTTCGATCCAGGCCAATGCAACCACTACATATGGGGTGCATTTAAATTGAGGGGCACTCTAAAAATTTTGATGACTTCCTTCTTAAATATTTCAAGGTTACAGTTGTGGAAACATCCTCCCACAACTGTATTATAAGAATAAGTAATACTCTTATTCATATTACTCCAGGTTCATCTCCCCCTTGGAGAAATACCCAGTCTCATGGCCATCCTCACAATTACCACCCTGATTATCCATCTCCTATGGCTCCAGTCCTCTCCGGATTTTCTCGTGTCTAATCATAATCTTACACTTTACTTCTTCTTGAGTTCAGACTCATATATCCAACTACCAAACTTGAATCATTACTTCCTAAATTCAATGTAAAACCGAGCTCATTAGCTACTCCCCAAAACCTGTGTTTCCTATTTAGGTCATTTATACTGTCCCCTATTTAATTAATCAAGACAAAATCTGAAATGATTTTGATTTCCCTCTACCTCTCATGCAATTATTAAGTTCCTTATATTCTTTTCTCTTAATAGCTTTCAAAATCAAATCTCTTTAGTTCATTTTTACTGTCATTGTTGTGTAGATCAGGTCCCCATCCTAAGAGGCTTCTATAATAAATAGCCTTCCCACAGGTCCAAACTTCTCCATTCTTATGCCCTTCCAACTTTTCTTCTAATTGCAATAGGTAAAAAACTCTTCATTGTCTCTCTCTAATGAGAAGATAAAGCCCAAGCTTAGGAACATGACATCAAGTCCTTCATTATGTGGCCCCAGCTCCAGCCACTTCTCCTAGCGCTCTTCCCTCAAATAAGCATTACAGTCCATTTATACTGAAAAACGTGGAGTTCCCCACAACTCCATGCTTTCTGACACCTATATGACTCTGCAGTTCCTCTTCCAAGTCCCCATCTCCTGGGTGGGCTCCGGCAATCCTTCCACCTCTTACTCTGGAGCAGCTAGGACTATCGGTGCACTCCACCATGCCCGGATAATTTTTGTACTTTTTGTAGAGATGGCATTTCGCCATGTTACCCAGGATGGTCTTGAACTCTTAGACTCAAGCGACTCAACAGCCTCAGCTTCCCAAAGTGCCATAGACACTATCCTCTATGAAAATTTGTGCAAACTGAGGGGTACCTACATGTTCCTTTTCATTTAAAAAATATCTCTATATAAAACTTACTATTGCATGGAAGTGCTCATCTTTTACACACTTATTATTCTTTACAACTTTAGATAACATAAAGTTAAGCAAGTTCAATCACTCCCATCTCAGTGTTCTTGTGGTTTTAACATAGATTAATTTATTAAGTTAACACTTTTGTACTGCTTATTTATTTCATCTTGTCTGTTTTTCTGATTGTGACTGTCCATAAGCCTTAATTATCTCTGTGTCTTTAGGTACCTTTCTCATGCTTTACCTGGATGCTAGTAGCTGCTCAATGTGTCTGTTAAATATAATGCACATTCTGCCTTTAAACCTGTATGATTATTTCCCAAAGGGAGGGCTTATGTAACTATAATCCAGCATCTCAGTATAAATATTATGATTGTTTGTGCCTTTCTCTTAATGGAAAATTTAAGTTAATTTACAGCCTGAATGATCTTCTCACTCTAACCTTTGACACAATTGTTTGATGTTTACGCATTGTATTAAAGTCCACACAATTGTATAGTATCTGCTTGTAATATTTTCTTTTAAATTCATCTTTAACTTACAAAGCTTAATACTTCAGTTGATTTCAGTTCCTTACAGCATATCTAGAAAGCAGATCTATATATATATTTTAACACTTAAAAACAAATTTATTTAAAAGCAATGCAACATTTAACAACTTATAAGTAAAGAGATAATCATAATATAAAATATAAAGTAGTTATAAACAAAAAAGTATGTATAAAAGTTGTGTGACACATTTGTTTTTTGTTTTGTTTTTTTTTTGTTTTTTTAATTTTTCTTTTTTTTTAATTGTAATTTAGGTTCTGGAGTACATGTGCAGATCATGCAGGATTGTTGCATAGGTACATACGTGGAAAGGTGGTTTGCTGCCTTCATCCCCCCATCACCTATATCTGATATTTCTCCCCTCATTATCTATATTGTTTAAATTTAATTAATGTAAGAGAAACTCAGGTAAGTTAGTCATAATAATTCTGTGGCACAACTGCATGATAGTGGTACCCTCCAAGCTTTCACCTTCATAACCTGCACATGGACTCCCCCAGGGGCCAAGATAGAGTGAATGGATGGGCCGTAGGCAGACTGCTTTCACAAGGAGATAGAATAGGAGCTTGTTTTCAAAAGCATTGGCAACAAAAGCCAAAATAGACAAATGGGACCTAATTAAAATCCAGAGGTTCTGCAAGCAAAAGAAACAATCATTAGAGTGAACTGGCAAACCAACAGAATGGGAAAAGATTTTTGCAATCTACCCACCTGACAAAGGGCTAATATCCAGAATCTACAAAGAACTAAAACAGATTTACAAGAAAGAAGCAAACAAATCCATTAAAAACTGGGCAATGGATGTGAACACACAGTTTTCAAAAGATATATATGAAGCCAACAAACATATGAAGAAATGCTCATCATCACTGGTCATTAGAGAAATGCAAATCAAAACCACATTGAGATACCATCTCATGCCAGTTAGAATGGTGATCATTAAAAAAATCTGGAGACAACAGATGCTGGAGAGAATGTGGAGAAATAGGAACAATTTTACACTGTTGGTGGGAGTGTAAATTAGTTCAACGATTGTGGAAGACAGTGTGGTGATTCCTCAAGGACCTAGAAATAGAAATTCCATTTGACCCAGCAATCACATTACTGGGTATATATCCAAAGGATTATAAATTGTTCTACTATAAGGACACGTGCACACAAATGTTCATTGCAGCACTGTTTACAATAGCAAAGACCTGGAACCAACCCAAATGCCCACTGATGACAGACTGGACAGGGAAAATGTGGCATATATACACCATGGAATATTATGCAGCCATCAAAAATGATGAGTTCGTGTCCTTTGTAGGGACATGGATGAACCTGGAAACCATCATTCTCAGCAAACTGACACAAGAACAGAAAATCAAACACTGATGTTCTGACTCATAGGTGGGTGTTGAACAATGAGAACACATGGACACAGGGATGGGAGCATCACACACTGGGATCTGTGGGGGGGAACTAAGGGAGGGACAGCAGGGGGTGGGGAGATGGGGAGGGATAACATGGGGAGAAATGCCAGATATAGGTGATGGGGAGGAAGGCAGCAAACCACATTGCTATGTACGTACCTAAGCAACAATCATGCATGTTCTTCACATGTACCCCAAATCTTAAAACACACTAAAATATATATTTAAAAAAAAAAAAGAATAGGACATTGTTTGTGAAAGATACCAGGATGCAGCCTCCTCTTTACCAAAACAAAATAAAATAAAATATCCTTTTACATTTTGATGACAGTTCACATGTCAGAGTTTGAGATTGTCCTGTGTTAAAAGGGAGTTATTAAATTTTAACCATGATCTATCATTTACTCCTCATTGAAGGTGACTCTATTAACTTGCTTTCTTGAAAGAATAATGAGATATAATGACTTCAAGTTTTTCCTGGAATCCCTTTATTATGTTTACTATCACAACTTCAATGATGACATATAGTAAGTAATTAATAAAATAATGATAGAGAAATACACGAGGACATACTGACCATGAATTAAGAGGTCACTTTTATTAAAAGAGCCAAATTGACTAGAAAAAAAAAAATTTAGTTGAATCTTAAATCCTAAGCTGTCCAAATTTGTGTGTGTTTTATAAATCATTATATTACATTAAATAACAATAATATGTGTGTAAAGAATAAATGAGTAATTACCATTCAATAGTACCTTTTATATATTTGCTAGTTTTAAATTTAAAAGAAGCATGTAGGTTTCCCTCAATTTACACAATACATATGTTCCAGCAAAGTTGATAATAGAGTAGACATCTGAGATAACTAAAATTATAAATTTGGACATCTTTTTCTGGAGGAGAATGGCCTAAGTTTAAAGTCAGAAAATAAATGACTTAACATAGTGGTCAAATCTGAGAGTTGGATTTTATATAGGTAAAAGGGATTTCTTAGTCTTTCAAAGCAATTCAATCCCATTCAACGAATAACAAGTTTCTGGTAGGTGCTGTGGGGAATGAAAAAAACAAGTAAGAGGCAGCCTTTTCTAAAACTCAAGCAAAATATGTTGAGCTGTAAAAGTATATGAGTAAAGAGAGGGTAACAATTAATAGCGGGGACTAGAAAAGAGGGTCATGAAGCAACGCGATGGGGATTATTTTGCCCATCTGAGCTGAAGGAAGGGACATTCTAGGCAGCAGTTCTGAAAACTCAGGATGCATAAAACTCACATGGCTGGCAGAGGGTAGGTGGGGGCTGCAGTGCTATATTCTGTATCAGCTACTACTACAATAATGATGTTTAACAAAACTCTGAAAAAGAGAATGTAGTGGTTTAAAATAACCTATTATTGTTTCTCATGATTATGCACCTTAGCTGAGCAGTTCTGCTGATCTGAGCCAGGCTCAGTTGATCTCAGTTGAGATCACTCATGTCTCTGGAATCATCCACGGGTCAGCTGTGGGCTGGCTGGTCTAGGGTGGTCTCAGCTGGTAGACTAGGCATTGCTCTACATGGTCTCTAATCCTCCATTAGGCTATGCTGGGCTTTTTTTCATGCCAAAGGTAGAATTTTTCTGACCAGACTCAGAACTGGCACACAGTCGTCAATTCTGCTGTGTTCTGTTGGTTACAGCAAGTCCAGAGCTAGCCATCCAGGGAGTAAGGAAATAGATTTTACCTCTTTATGGAACAAGCTACAAAGTCACATTGCAAAGGATATGAATACAGAAAGGGGAAGAACAGGTATCATTTTTGCAAGTAGTCGACCATGGGGCTTCTTTGTTTCGACTGGAATACTGATTAGGTGGAATGAAGCTGTCTGGAGATGCTGGTTGAGATTAACTTGACCTGTTTATTTTAAATTCAGGAAGTAGTGAGGAAACATTGAAGTGTTTTGAGCGGGAAAAAATGTTCACAAGTCTTGCTTTAGAAAGAATAAGCTTTCATGGTTACAAGGTGAATAACAGCATAGAGAGGCAGGAGAAACGGTATCCTTTCCAATCATCTAGGTCGAAATTAAGGAAGGTTTGAATCCATGTGATGGCAATAGGATCAGAATCAAGGCCAAAGGTAAGAAACTTTTTGCAAGGACTAAATGATAAGACTGCTGATGGAATGTCAGGTGAGAGGGACAAGTAGCATCTACTTTATTCTCCTTCCTTTTCCTGCTGTATACCAAGCTCAAATTTTTAACATAAATCCTCTTAGTCTACATTCAGAATTCCCAGAATATATTGTCCATTGTCACATGATAATATGGCATTGAATAATTGGCAGGACATAACACATCATATTGTAGGGACATGGGACTGAGATCCACTGCTTTGATCTACCATTCTAATGAGGCTAAGCTTTCTTATTTCATCCCAGACTGAAAGTTTTTCAAAAATTGAGGCTTTAGTTCATTTGGTCGATCTTCTTTCAATGGTTCTATATCTTCATAAATCGCGAATTTAAATTTTGTAAAGTATGTATTAAAGTTGCACAAATATTATTTTCAATTTTATTCAAATCAAATAATGTTGCGTTGATATGAAGAACTTTGCATAGAAACCACATGAATTTTAAAGGCAAAATTCTAATACCTAATTATCCTATTCTGAAATAATTAAATGCAAAGGATATACATATTAAATTGCCATAAACATATAGGCATTATTACACAATGCACATAATGGAGCCATAAAACATTTTATACTGCTTTATTATAAATAATTGGAAACAATATTTCATTTCTCAAACCAAGACAACAAAACGGTAAATAGCATGCTTTTTTCATTATTTTATTTTATTCTGGTAATATGAATTTGGAAATAGTATTCTTTATCCAAAGTCTGGTTAAAAAAATATCTGTAGGAACACAAAACAACAAAACACTCATTTTCTTTCCCTTAAATGAAAACAGTCAGAAGTTTTTAGAGAGAGAAGCTTACCTGCTATGAAGGAGTCACCAAGAATAGAAAAATGGTATCATACCTGCAGATATCACTTTAAGGCAAAAAGGGGTTGAATACAGATAGAGAAATATAAAAAAATTCTTGATGGTAAACTTTAAAAATATTTTCTTAACAATGTGAATAGCTTTATTTTCTCAAATGGAGGAAACCACTAAGGCATAGTGAATCAAGTCACCAACTCAGAAACTGGTATTTCTACCTTGCTACAAACTGTCTCCTTTACAAGAGAGGAGACCCAATAGCTTTATTTCAATTTTCTCATCCCATAGTGACTCACATTTTAATAAAAACTGTTTACTGTTATAACCTTGGACACTTAGAGGCAGAGAAGACTTCTTGATAAAATACTGTAGTGACTTCAAGCACCCCCAAAATTCACTTAAAATAGATTATCCCATAGGAATATTTTCATTAAGTTATTTATAGAACTAGCAGTCAGAATTTTTCTTATTCAGGTGCCTTTGATTAATTTTCTTTTTGTATATATTTCCCTTATATATAATAGTTTTGCCAATTTTTCTCCTTGATAGTAATTTTTAAAAATTAAAAATTGCCTAAGGGAATGGCCTGAAAGAGAAAAGTATGAAGGGTGATGTATGTCATTAAGAAATATAGTAGAGTTTATTGAGCATTTTTGTTTATTAGCATCAATTAAGGACAATGTTGCATATTCCAGATTAATCAGCTATTAAGTTTATCCTGAATATAAACATGCTATGTACAATGATATCTATAATTATTTCATTTTTCATAGATTTCAAAGTGTTTCTTTTATAGAAACTGGAACAGTGTGAACCTGGTAAGCATGTTTCAGTTAATTAGCAAAATTTAAATTAGCAAGACATAACAGGGTGAGTATTGAAGTTCTAAAAATATTTTTAAAATAATGAAGTTACATGTATGTATACACATGCAAGTAGATACTGTAAAGTGAACTGCTCCAGAGTACTTGGTTTTACTTCAACTTAATATACTCCAAAATATTGCTTTCCTGTATAATATCAAAGGAAATATTAAATGCATGTATATTATTTTAGAAACTTGATATATTTTACATTCTTTTAACTTTAATCAGGCTATAAATATATTTATATATCATTCAATCAGTTTTTAGAGTAAATGAAAACAATAGTATGGGGGTAGTAATTTTTCACCACATATATTCTTCCTTGATTATATCTGTTTCTCTTCTGAAAACTGTATCAAAAATCAGAGTAATGGAGTTTGTTTTTATCACACAGTTATTGTCCATGTACTACAATTCATTATGGCTTACAAAAATGGAATTTTCATTTGAAGATGGGTAAGTAGAAATCAACTAATAAGTATGATACTGGAATTAGGCTTCTGAAATCCATTAACATTTAACCAACTCAGCAGACAATGCTGTTCTAAATTTTTATCAAAATTGTGCCAGAGTATAATTTGTTAGTAGGTTTGCATAGATATAACACCTTTTCACTGGTGTCATATACCTTTTCCAAAGGATTATGGCAGGCTTGTTTGTATTCTTCATGTATATTACTTTTTTTCACTCTTTTTTTTTTCTGTTCTACATGAAATTGATCATATTTATCATCTGCCTACCGTAATTCCAAAATAAGATGCACTAGTAGTTTGAAGCACAGCAATCTGAACAGTTTCTTCCCTTTTTAAAGCCCGACAGTCAGTGGAATTTTCGATAGTCGAGCCATGTGAGCCCTGTCGCCCCAAGTAGAGACTCTTGTGAACTCAAAAGGTTCCAGATTCACAGTCAAGAATGTTGGTGACTTCACATGACTACCATTTATTGCTGGGAGAAAGACAATATTGTTCACTTCTGAAGTGTTCAAGCAGTTTCTCGCCTGGTAGCTTCTCCAGATTTCTTTGTTGCTTTTTTTATAATCACTTCTGACATTGGGCTTTCAAAAATCTAAAGGTCGCATCATCATAGTTGAGAAACGTAAAGAGTAACTGGGCCCTCTGAAGTAGTGCCACTTTATCCCATTCAGTTTTCCATGGTTTTGTCCCGCACCATAGAACATTCCATTTAGATTGGAGGCGCCACAAGCATCAAACCACCAGCCTGAAAAAATAGTTTATAATAGAAGGGAGAAGGAGAGGCAACAATTTTAAGTAAATGGAATATTTGGAAATTAATGGCATTAACTGATGGGAAATTTGCTTGCTCTTGTTATGCTTATTTGCAAATAGGAGGCATCAGTAAATATATTCCCAGTAGTGAAACGGTTTTAAATGACTTCTGATTTAAGATTTGTATGATCAATCAGAGAGAGCAGTGCTCTAATGGAAGGCAGCTTTCAATGTGACTCCGCTGGAACTCCCTGCTCCTTATAATGATGGGAAGCCTCTGGGCTTCAAGACACAATGTACATTAAGAGATGGATTTACATGTAAGACAAGTGCAATAAGGAAAATCCATATACCCATAAGACACATTCCATCTGTTATTGGGAATAGAACGAGTAATTATTAGTGAAGAAATTCAGAAACTTTGACAAGAAACTGAGATCTAAATAGAAAGATGTTCTTCATCTACTGCATACGTTTGTCAAGAATTGGCCCTAAGCTGCTTCTAAAATTAATTGGATTAATTGGATACTGTGCAATGACTATGATACTCACAAGGACTTTGAATTAATGTGCCTTCTCTGGAGCTTATAACAATAGAAAAAGTGTTCAGCAATAGTGGCCATTCAGGTCCTGTACAGCCATATTTTGTCTATGGTTATTTAAGGTGCTTTCCAAACTTAGTAAAAAGAAATACAACTTGATGAGTAACGTGGAAATCATATGCTTGTATAGCTCTCTGTAAGGATAACTGGATAACTCAGTTTTATTTTTTAAATAAATTAAGTTCTTAGATTTTTAGATAAAGCATAGTGCTTTTTCCTGTCTCCTGAAGTAACACTATTGAATCTTTAGGGAGGGATTTATGCCAGAGACATTCTGGCATATTTTTTATTTGGATACAGTTGACCTCTCTTTGATTACAGACTTATACCTAAGGGACTAATAGCTAAAGAAAGAGAAAGCTGTACAGTTGATGTTTAACTGTAACATGAGCACCATCTTGCAGAAACTTTAGAAAAAGTTAAATGGAGAAAAGCTAGTTCTCATTTTTCAACTTTAGAAGATGAATACCGCTGGCTTGTGTTTATAAAGTCACACTAGAGGCGTAACAAGCAGCATTAATCGCCGGTTCATACTGGGGAACCATGAGGTATGTCTTGATGAATTTGGAAAGACACTATATTCAGTGCAGTTTTATCAACTGTATGCAAACAACATAAATGTTAATGTAGTCAAAACACGAAGGACAAAAAGGTTCTTGTTTGGCAAAGAAGGAAGAACTGCAAGTAAAATCTTACCTTTGTTTTTCTTAAGATTAATTCTTCTAATTTTTGATCAGTACAGCTGGTAAAAACATGCTATTTATATTATAAAAAGCATTCTAATACTAGTGAATTTATTTGCCCAAAAGACTCTTTCTAAAGGACTAAAATGAAACTCTAGGATGAAATTCAACTTGATTGCTTCTATGTTTTAACTTTTCTCCTCCTTTTCTGTGACCTTCTTAAGGCACTTTTCCATTGCATTAATGAACTTTTTATAGTCTTGCAAATACGCACTATGGTTTCTCAAGCAAATACACTTACTCTATTGTTGAGACTGACAACGATTCATAGAATTCTCTTCCAAGCTGCATTAGGGTAAAGTGTGTGTTTTTGTTTATATGGTTTATAGAAAGTCACAAGACTCCCAGAGGAGTGTGGAAAGACAGATGTCTGTTGTAACAACAGCCTGGCAATAAAGGGCACAGGCTAAAGGACATGTTCATTGGGAAGCTGGGAAAGCTTAGGAAAGAGACAAGAAACAGTGAGAGCCTGTGAGACAGTCAGGTAAATTGATCTTGTGTATCTTTTCTAATGAATAAAGTGGGATAATGTTTGCAATAAGCAGAATGGCATTTTGGAGACATTGAAAGAAGGCCAAGGATGGCAGGGGTCACTGTCAATGAGGGAAATAGTCACCTAAAGCTGAGAGGGTCTGAAGCAAACCACCAAGTCTTTTGTTCATCATCCTAAAAACAATGGAAAGCCATGGTTTCTATATTGACCCATCTCCTGTACTTAGTAGGACACCAGAGTTTGCTTCATAAATGACCTGTGGGTCACTGCAGGCTTGTTAGCTGATTGATTGACTGATAGATTGGTTCTCCTTGTACAGTCTTTGTTGTCTGAAGTTGTTCAGCTAACTAAAATGCTATGTTTGATAGATACCCCAATATATAACACCTGTGCTTATTGTATTCATTTTTTTCTTTATAAATCCATCCAATATATAATAATTATGAAATGCTATTATACAATACTCAAGATAGATGTGGTCCTTGCCTTCATGAAACTCACTTCTAATGGGAGAAGCAGATGAATATATGTAAGCAGTCACATAAAATAACTACTAGGTCGGTGCAAAAGTAATTGCGGTTTTTGCCATTACTGTTATTGACAAAAAACGCAATTACTTTTGCACCCAACTTAATATAAATTATGACTTAAAAATGTCATGAAGAAAATAAGTAGGAGTGCTGAAGGAGAATAACTCGACTTTTCACATTCATGAAAGAAGCTGATATTTAACAAGACCTGAAGGAGGAGAGAGGCAGCCCCACGAAGATGGGGAAAGACCCGTCTAAGGAGAGTATAGTCCCTACAAATGCTGTGAGGAAGAAACCAAGCTTGGTGTGTGTAGTGACATCAGTGCAGCTGGTGCACAGTGAGCAAGAAATGACTTTCAGGAAATGAAGGTGGAGGAATAGGCAGTCCTGGTGAGCAGTTCAATGTTTATGGAACAATTTACAGTTGAGCCAGCCTGCTTGGCTGATCAGGCAAACAAGTAAAACATTCTCTACGAATGGGAACCACATTGAACCAGAAGAACCAGATCTGCTAGGTTAAATGTTTAATCGAACACTGTTTAGAGCCCTCATTCTCTATGATCTGCATCCTGAGCATATGTGACAGCATGATGAAAAAAAATAGTAGAAAATTCAATTCTGCATGTATTAACAAATGGATAGGCATAGGGAACAGGAATTTTTGGAAACAAAATTTCTGCCTTTAAAGAATGCACAGTTTTGTGTAGAAGACTAATAAAATGCTACAAATTGAGATGATAGCCATTAAACAAAGAGATGAAGAAAAATTTACGGAAATACAGAGGCAGTAGGTGCTGACTATCTGAAGGACCACAAAGCTTACTCATTCAGCAGCTGTTCTGGTACCTGAAGGACAGGTATGAGTTCATTGGATGGAAAGAGCTTCTATACAGTCTGTACTCTGGAAGAGCAGGAGGGAGTGTCTGCCAGGCAGCTTGGTTTGGCTAGAGTGCCAGTGTGTTAAAGAGTTGCAGAATATTGGGCTAAAAAATAAACAGGAGGGAGAACATAAAGGTTTTAACTACACCTTTAGACATTATATTTTGGGTAATGGGAAGCCTAGAGAGTGCCAGAGCAGAAGTTAGAAGACAAACTTTTCATGCCTACTTCATCAGTTAATAACCAAGAGATGCTACCAAGAGATCCTATGCAATAGTACCAATAGTATTTGATATTTATTGAATCATCCATATGAAGATATTTATATGCATTTTCTCATTTTATCTCCCAAGCAGCATTAAGCGAAATGGCAAGTACCACAATGAAGATACTAATGCTTACAGAGTTTCAGGAACATTTTAAGGTCGCATTCATAATATCTAGATTATAAGAGCTGACCAACAATTTTCACAGCACAATTTTAAGGATAAAATAAGATAATGCACTATTATAGTCTGCAAAACCCTACTTAAGTGCTTGCTGTAAGTTATCTAGTAAACGGTGCAGAATGTTTAGGGCAGGAAACGAAAGGACAAGACCTGTGGAGCATCATAATAATTTAATAATGAAGACAAGGTCATCGGTGCCAATGTATTTTCTTATTTGCTTGGTGGGGTTTATTAGAGAAATACAAAAATAATTTAGACCCAAATAAGTACAGATGTACAATGTTCATGTTATAAAAACTTGGCGTTTAAGTTCCTAATTTTTTTAAATGTTTCATTTTGATTTCATGACAAATCAAGGAGCTTGAAATGTTCAATTAACTCTTTATCTTAAGACTAGTGGGCCACGAATTCTGTGATCTGTCAGAGAACAATTGATAGTAAAGATAATGAATTAAGATAAAATAAAATAAAATAGCAATTATTTCTCATGACAATTTCAGTTTTATTATAAAAAGATCCTAAACTTCAATGTAGCAGAAGTAATTATTTCTATGTAGGATTCTGTTTTCTCTGATTCATTCAATAAAACAAACTAAATAACCTTTTCATATCAAATATTTCAAATAGTTTGTCCACTTTCTACCTTTATTTTTAAAAATTAAACATAGGCAAGTCTTTTAAACACAAATCCTGAAAATATGTGGTTTAAGCACATATTTTTTTTTTGCAGGCAAAAGTATAGCAGACTTTTTTGATGCAGGCAAAAATATAGCAGACTCTTCATTACTCAGATACATTCCCTGTATTTATAGGTGATCATAGATACTTAGTACATATGGTAAATCTGCATGGGATGTAGATGTTCTGTGAATATACAGTAGAGTATTCCTGAGTTTGCAGTTCCTCTCTGATAAGATATTAAGAGCTGAATTATATATCCTGTGCAATCCTGGGAAAATATAAACTTCGTATTTTGTATATGCTTGAGATTAACAAATAAGAAATATCCTAAAGCAATTCATCTAGAGAAGGCACTTCAAGCCTAAAAGAACTCAGTGATGCAAACAAAGGATAAAAATAACAGTTACCATCTGCTATTGGGACAACTGATAAAATGTCTCAAATGGTGTTGTTGTTTTTGAGATGGGGTCTCACTCTGTCACCTAGGCTGGAGTGCAGTGGTGCATTATCATATCAGCTCACGGCAACCTCCGCCTCCTGGGTTCAAGCACTTCTCCTGCCTCAGCCTCCTGAGTAGCTGGGACTACAGGCATCCACCACCACACCCAGATAATTTTTGTATTCTTTTTTCTTTTTTATATTCTTTTTTCTTTTTTATATATATTCTTTTTTTGATAGAAACAGGATTTTGCCATGTTGACCAGGCTGGTCTCAAACTCCTGACCTCAGGTGATCGATTCACCTCTGCCTCCCAAAGTGCTGGAATTACAGGCGTGAGCCACCGCACCCAGCCTCAAATGTTTTACGGTTGGCAACTGCTGAGATGAGGACTTTGCCAAGCATTTTTCTTCATAACTTGTAACCTCATGTATATTTTAATAAGAAATCTGAGATTCGCGTTTCCAATTCATTTACACTTAACTCATTAAAATTTAGTTTTGTAATAACTATCCCAGGCCTTTAAAACTCATTTGTGTCTTTTATCTTTGAAGCAGAAAATCCACATTTTGTCACTAATAAATGAAACTTTGCCCAGAAAATAGGAATTTGATTCTCGACTTTGTGCTCAGGAAGTTCAGCTTTATTTGAACATCAGGAAACCTAACTCTTACATTCTTCCGATTCTAAACAAAACATCTCTCAACACTTCTTTTCTATGGTAAAATGTACAGCAAAATGAAAAGGTATACCTGTTTTTGTAGATTTCTTTTGTTCATTTTCAATACATGCATTCTAATCAGCAATATGCAAAAGAGCTTGCACAGAAATTAAGATTTTAGTCTTTCATCACTAAGGATAGGTTTAAACTAAATTGATTGGTGTCATCAATGGGATCATAATGGAAAAATCTCTTTTGTGAGTTTATGGTACAAAGCTGACCCTACCCAAAGCCAGCCTCAAAAAGCAGCTGCATGGGTCTTGTATGCAGGAGGCAAAGGACCTTGCTAGGCGTCTGCATTCCTTCTGTCATCTCATTCCTTCTGTCATGTTGTGCTATACCCCCTTCAGGCCAAGGACTTTAGTTTTTCCTTTCTCTTCTTTTTGTTCTAAAGTTGAAAAGTTATTTATCCTGGCTAGGAATATTGAACTCATTTAAAACTTCTAGGTATTCTTTTACTGTCTCTCTTCTCCCTCATACTTCATTTTGCATGTTTAAGTGAGGAAATGCTTGAGAAAAGATGCTGCCAACAGTACAATAGAGCTCTGTCATTCTCTTTGAATGCCATTTCTTTTCATGGAGGCAGTAGACAGAGTAGATAGAACAAAGGCCTCTGGAGATTGAGTACCTGCATTTAAATTCTACTTCTGGCAAAATTCTGTAACCTATGGAAAACCATCTAACTTTTCTGTATCTCAGTTCTTGCCGAAGTATTATTGTGGTCTCTATTTCCAAGAGTTGCCAGAAGCTTTATGAGTTATTAAATATAAATTATTTAGGATAATACAAACATACCTGTTAGAAAGAGCTCAATAAAATATTTAAATATTTTTACTGAGTACAATACAGAATTAATTGGTTATTTCTCATTCACGATCAATTATTAAGCTTTGGTTGTAGCTTTGCGCAAGAGGTCTATCAGTTCCGATTCACCTTTCTCCAAACTTATAAAAGACATTTTCTGATACTCTTTGCTCTTTTTCTAATAAGTAAAACCTTGCCCCAGAAAATAGGAATATAACCTTAAACTTTGCATTTTAGAAAGCTCAAATTTATTTGAAAGTCAGGAACCTAACACTCAAATTTTTACAATTCTGCAGTTTAGTCTTTTGGGGTTTGGTAATCCTTAAAAGTTAGTTTCAATCCTTTATAGTCACCTCTTTGTTTCATATTTGTACATACAAATACATGTATGAATTGTGCATGTTAAATCTAAGTTCATGCAAGAGTCACATTTATACTAACATTCATTTACTTTGACTTTTCACCAGAATCATTTATAATTTTGCAATGTACTTTCAGAGTCTCTGCTAACATATTTACTCATTAAACCAATATTTATTGAACCTATGCTATATGCCACCCACTATGGCAGCCACTGGAGAGCATAAAATCCCTACATTCATGGAACTTATATTTGTGTAGAATAAGCTTACATTTTATGTACTAAATAGAGAAATTGGGTTGAAATAAAAGAATGCAATATAGATTTCTATAGTCAATTTTACGTTAGCCATATGGATTTTCTTTTCTCTCAATATTTTTACCTTGAAACTTAGATAATTTTAGTTATCTGATTATGCTTAGCATGTCCTTCTTGGGTTCTCAAAAATGCTAAGACAATTATATTTTCCCAAAGATCTTATCACTGTGAGATCACATACCAGTTGAAAAAACTGCTAACTTTTATCATTTTATTTGTATTCTTTAAGATTATATAGCAGGCAAAGTGAGCATTTATCAACTCTCTGCTGTTATCATCTGGAAAGTTCTAGGATGTACTAAGAAATTTATGTGTATGGCTTTATCCTCTTTTTAAGGACTGAACTGAAAAATATCTTTTGTCAGCTTTAGAAAGTCTTGTTTATCAGTTGACATGGTTTATGCATTGGGAAAAGAAATCAGAGTTTCTGCTTCAATAGATTCTTTCTAAAGAAGGTTAGGTCACATTTTTACATAGCTTTTATATTATGTACTAAATATGGAAATTACATTGAAAGTAAAGTAAGGAATGTAAAACAATAACATATTTGTTTTTTGTTGGCAACCGTTAATAATTATAATTTATGACAGACTGTTAGAAATAATTCTTTATAATTTTAATAATTTTAGTTTACTGTAGCTTAAGCAAACTTTTAGAAATGCCGATATGGAAAACTCCTAATTTAGCACCAAAGATGATTTTTTTAGCTGAAGGTAAGTTTGTTTTGAATGTAACAATCTAGCAAAAAAAATGTCATTTTCTTAATTTTGGAATCAGAAGTTTTTGCATATTTATCTCCTTATACAATAAATATGTACCAAAAATATGCATTAAATGACAGTACATTTTCATTTTCTTAATGTTAAATAGTAGATAAAACTATTTGTTTTAAAATTTTAATGAAGCTTATGCTCTAGCCTGTCTTGCTCATTTATTTAATAGTAGTTAACCCCTTAATAAGTACTCATTAAAAATGCCTTAAATTGATAGAAGAAAGTTAAGAAAGAAGGAAGTTAGAAAAAGGAGAACAGGGATCAAGTCCTACCTGGTGTCTAGCTGAAATACCTTCTGCTTTCAATTAAGTCTATTTTCTGTCATTCAGTCTTTGACGGTCGAGTGTAATGATACCAGATTTTCCAACTGAAATCACTCTATGTACTTGAAAAAACTATCTAGGACAGTTCATGGGCAATAAATCTTATTTTACTATTAATTCCTTTTAAAAGAAACAAAGGAAAAATATATAAATAAACAAGATAAAACAAAGCTTTAATTGATAATGACAAAGATTTATGAGTTACTAGCTCCAAAGGGTATGAAGTCTCACTGCTTAAGGGAGGCTATTTTAAATAGGCAACAAGCTCAAATACTAAGTTTAGAAAAAAAAAAAAAAGAAAGGAAAAACCATTAGATGAGGAAAATGACTCTAAGGGAAAATTTGACAGAAAATAAGTAGTAGTGGTGGGAAGTAGCTAAGTAGGACCTCAGTTCCAGGCAATACTCCAGTTACCTGGACTGTCAATGACATTCATCCTTATGTTCTCCAGTTCTTAGCTACCTAAATTCCACATTTTAGCTTTCCATAATATATAGCTTTGCAAGACCTGGATTCTTTCAAAGGGATATTTGATAGGGTAATGGCGTTTATTACAAAAACAGATTTACTTAGACTATTCCAGTCCAAGCAATAAGTGGAAATATTCTCTCCCAAACACATGTGTTTATTGGTGAGTAAGAATTGGGTCCAAGAATGATTATGGATGAAAGAACATGACAAAGCTCAATCATTTAAAGCAGAAATAAAATCATAAATCTGAGCAGTGAAGTTTTCTCATTGACAACCAAGATGTGCATCCTCCTCTTTACTTCACTCCATATTTTCATTATTATGACAGAAATATGAACATGTTGGAATGCTCTTCTAGGGACACATTGGAAAGATTTTACTGTTGATTTTTCATATATTTATTTGGTAATAAAAATATCTGTAAAAATAGACATGGATAAAATAAAGCATATTTCAATATGAAAATGGGCAGGAAACTGAAAAATCAAAGTCCCTTTGTCTTTGTATAGAGCTGCTCACAATTTCATTTATGAGATCAGGGAAGTAATGAAAAGAAAAATTCTCTTTCAGGAAAAAGTTCAAGACCTACCTTGTGTGTACTATTTTTTAAAAAAAACATCTTAGATTTGTAGCAACTATTTTGGGGGGTGAGGGCTGAGGGAGGAGTCATAAAATTACATATAGAAGACTTTCATATTTAATGATGTAAAATGTAATACCAAAAGGACATGTTCAAAGCTCAAGGGAAAGAATATGATAGAGGCGGAATCACAATAGGTTAGTCTTGATAATATTGGGACTGGTATCATATTGAAAAGATGTCAACATAGGTGGCATGGATGGGGGTCAATGGGCTGTGATTTGGTGATAGTAGTAATGGGGGGGTTGGGTATAGGGAAGAAGAGAAAAAGATTTATCCAAAACCTTCACTCCATACTTTTCCATGCTCTATTAGTTGATGAAGATAATTTCAACCTAATTATTTATTTCATTGGTTTTAAAATTTGAAAGTGATTTCAAGAGTTACAAGGTGGTCATTCACATACGAAACTCATTCATGTACACTACTACTTCACTCATTCATGTACTACATTTTCTAATGAGTTTCTATCTGTCACAATCAGCTGTGCTAGATGTTTGGGATGAAATGGCAAACATTAACTGATGTTCATTTTCCTCATGTACAATATAGAGATGAGTTTCTCTCCCTGCTGTCTCAGAGTAGATCTGAAGTTCACGATACTACAACATGTGCAGTAACATATAATATGTTATGATAATAGTAGTCATATAGTGTTTGGGAAAGGAAGATATTGGATTTGAACAATTTTTTCTTACAAATATGAAAACATGTTTTGTTATAGAGTAAGACAGAACATATATCAGAACAATTGAAGGCGGGAGTGACTGTTATTATAGTAAGAGAGAGAAGCAACACTAAAATTGTGAGAGAAGAAACACTGAAACAGAAATTTATCATACAATTTTGTTTGATGCCAACTCCTTTGTTGCCAGAGCCTATAAAATTGTTGAGTGATATAATTTGCCATTTGGTTTTATCTTAGGGTTTCCCCAACTTCAGTCAGTCATGTCAACTTCACAGTTTCACCATATCCATTTATAACTTTTATTAATATGTAATTATTTTTTCTTTAAATCAATTATTTATTAAATACTGAATATTGTGAATGTATTCTAAAATGCAAGTTTATGTCATTCCTTTAAGAGGAAAACAGTACCACTTGTGGCTCACATCTGTAATCCCAGCGCTTTATGAGGCCAAGGTGGGGGGATCACCTGAGGTCAGGAATTCAAGACCAGCCTGGCCAACATGGTGAAACCCTGTCTTTACTAAAAATACAAAAATTAGCTGGGACTGGTGGTGAGCACCTGTAATCCCAGCTACTCAGGAGGCTGAGGCAGGAGAATCGCTTGAACCCAGGAGGTGGAGACTGCAATAAGCCAAGACAGCATCATTGCACTCT
>NW_016107371.1:6274955-6296061 GCF_001604975.1 Cebus imitator
AAAGAAAGAAAGAAAGAAGATAAAAAAACTCATACAATTAAAATGAAATAACATTATTTAATTTTAGGTATGTATCATTGCCTCACCAAGTTTGTGAGACTAAGGATAAGGGCCTTTTCTTTGCCAAGAAGCGTCCTTGGTAAACACTGAAGGAGTATTACAGATATGATAGCACCAAATTGATAATTTCTCTGTGGGGCAATCAGAAGGCTGGGAAAATATTGAAAATGTACAAAAGGATTAACTTTCTTACTCTATGATACAATATTATTTAATGGTATCCCCTATACTAGCTAAAATATCTTACAATGATCAATATTACGTAATGCCAAACTCTGGTATAGATGGTCTGAACTGCGTTGCTTTTGGCTAACTATACCTCTTTATTTTTCTTATTTCCTTTCAACAAAATGATCAATTAACTTACCACACAATTGCAAAGCATTTTGTAAGAAGTAATTGCTGTCTATGCTGAGTTCTCAAATTATTATTCATTTCACTAAGGGTATCAAGATGATTACTTAGAAAGTAGAATATCTGGGACTTAAGAAACTAAAAATTGTATTCAGCACTAAGCTTAGCACATTTTCACTATTGATGTTGGGGGAGGGCACAAACCTCTAAATATGCCAGCAATGTCTTACACAAGAACACAGGGTAAATTCATGGGCAGAACAAAATGATCTCTAAGGACTTGCTCTTAAGTTTCCTGACCATAAGATCATACTCCTTTCTCATAGATAAAAACCCTAAGCCCAAACCAATGAAACATAGCTTAGAGAATGGCCCCATAGGACTTACCTCCTGTTAACATGAGGGCACATTTGCACATACAGTTGTCGTTATCAGCATCTTTAGTGCTGAAATTAGCACCGTGTAAGGTCAGGCTGCTCTGTTTTCCTGCTGTCCCAGTGTGACCTTTTAAATACAACCTGAAGTCAAAAAGAAAAAAAAAGAAAGATAAGCCATTCGACAGAATAACAGAACCCAGAAGACCAACTTGTTGAATAGTTTGCCTTTTTCATCATTTTCTTCTTTCTTTGAACTCAACCCTTCAAACAAACCATGATAAAACCCAAACTATCTGAATCAAAAGAACAAAGGAAGAAAAAAGTTCGTTTCATTATGCATGCTCAAACTCACACGGTTCTCTGATAATGCAGGATCAAGAAAACATAAAAACCTGGTTTTATTTTATTAACACAGGTGTTAACCTCCAAACATAAATAACTTTCAATTCAGTATGTCACTCCCTTAATCTATAATATCTAATACTGCAGATGTGCTAAACATTATTAATAGCAACACAAGGAGTAAGTCTCATTGACTGAGGACTTGCTCTGTGCCAGACACTAAGCTAAATGATTTCCATTGGTTATGTGATTAAATTTATATATTAAATCTGTGATGTAGACATTAATATCCCCAATTTGTACACCAAGGTTTAGAGAACCTATGTAAGCTGGAATTTAGCTTGTATGAGTCTAGAACCCAAACGTTGAATCATTATGCATTCCCTGGACAAATGTTTGCTGAACACAAACTATATTCCAGTCATTGATCTAAGCACTTAAGACATATCAGAAAACAAAAGAAAAACCCATGCTTTTGAGGGGCTTATATTCCAGAAATATCTCTAAAATTAAGTTCAAAATTCCGTCTGTTTAATATGGCATTCTTTGAAGAACCTATCTTACTATCTAGAAACATTTCTTACATAAAACTTGCATTAACCTGGATCAGTGGCTCTCTAATCGTTGTGCATGTAACAAATCATCTGATCTTTAGCTAAAAAGGCTTATTTACTAATCCCAGCAATGTTTGTTTTCAATTAGCATCTCAGATTTCTCTTTGCAGACTGTCCAAAGAGGACATTTAGTCAAGTATTGTCCTAGAATCTAAGAACTAGTGGACAAATCATAATGGTTGCCAAATATATTGCCCTATCTGGTATCTGCTCATTTCCTATTGATCTTACATACTGCTTTCATATCCTTCTGGGCAATGTAGTGCTTAGAACAAACGCAAACTTGCTCAAGTCCTTCAGTGGCTCCTCAGGGCTTAGAGTAGCTAAACTGAACTTGTTGGCATTGACAGCTTGATGCTCAAGGTGTTCTCTGGCTACGACTCCAGCCCCTCTCTCTGTAACTCTACCTAACACTGCTCCTCCATATCAGCACAATGTTTTGATTAGAATCATGTAGTAATATTCAAATCCATATACGTCATACCATATATAGGTAGAGACCTATATTCAAATCCATATAGGTCACTATCTCTATTTATGAATCCTATCCACCCACACTATAGTTAATGGGTAATTCATATCTCTGTATGAGTGAGACACTTCTAAAACCTTGGCTAGCTGTGAGCAAAACATCACATTATTTTGAAATAGAATAATAAAGATCAATTCATATTTAGAGATATATTTTAACTTGTGCTTGCATCTAGGTATATGTATATATCCTATTGTTTGTATTGTTTGATATTATTTTTAGCAAAGAACAATATTAATGCATCTTTGTGTAATACTTTACAAATACTCTGCAGAGATTTTGAGCCAGAGCAAACTATACAATTAAACCTCGGTCAGCTTTGGTTAGTTTCAAAAACTAATGGAGCTTCTGGTTCACAGTAGTACAAATACTCTTCTAATGTTGAATTATCATATAAAAGGTTATATTTTAAAACTCTGAGAGGTAGGCTACAAGTCATTGGTGATGCGAAATTATAGATTTTTTTTAAATTGTGCTTTAAGTTCTGGGATACATGTGGAGAATGTCCAGGTTTGTTACATGTGTCATGATGGTTAAAGACTTCATGACTAAAACACCAAAAGCAATGGCAACAAAAGCTAAAATTGACAAATGGGATCTAATTAAAGAGCTTCTGCACAGCAAAATAAACTATCATCAGAGTGAACAGGCAACCTACAGAGTAGGAGAAAATTTTGTAGAATTTTTTAACTGTCAATTCACATTTGAGGCTGCAGCCAGCCCAAGTGGAGGGAGGTTTCACCAGGGGAAAGTAAGGTGACAGATCACCAAAGGGAGTTTTGGGACATGTACCTGGGTGAATGCACCACCTTACAGAGTTGGCGGGAAGTTTCAATTTAATTACTCTTTTGGAGGTCCTCAGTCTCCCAAAGTTAGACACACACTGGCAAAACTAACAGAGACTTTTGTCAGGCCTCCATTTGCAGTCAAAGTAGGAGGATGGTGGGGACCCAGTCTCATGCTCTTCTTAAAGAGAATTTCACACCAAAAACCAAAGTATAATCAGAAAGTTAGTTGTTTGGTGAAGACTAGAATCAGAATTGAGAGACTAAGTGAATGATTCCAAAATTAAGTAGATGTGTCTCTCCTAAACTGAAATCTGCTCTACTGGGACTGGGAGAGTGGAGCCCATAGGTGCTCTTGAATGAGCAATGGCAATTTTAACTCTGATTTTTTTGTTTCTCTGTGATTTGCAATGGCCTTCCTTCTTATGGTAAGTCAATACCATTTTCTCTGCAGCAGCTTGAAGCTCACTAATAAAGACAGACTTTCCAGGAGGCAGTTATTTTCTATAGTGCCTTTTGCAGGGAATTCAGCACAAATGTTTAATTCTAAATGAGAGACTGCTATGTGCTTGAATACATAGTTTATATTTTATCCTTTCACAAAGAGTTACAATCTAAGTTTCATAATCTACAATTATTTATTTGTGTAATCAAGGCAATACAAATGCACAGTTACAAGTTTGAGAAGAAAAGAAAAGCAAAAAGAAGAAATAAAAATCAACCCATATCTTATCATCAAGTATAAATACTCTTGTCATATAGATTTTTAGTCTTCTCGTTTATCACCTTCAAATATAAAATATTTATTTTTAAATATATGCCTATCTGAACACATCCTTATAAAAATTTTGAACGCTGTAAGTAAAGCTTTTCCCACAGCCCCATTTCATCTCTCTCTTTAGAGGTATCCTTGAAAAACAATCTCTCCTCATGTGGGAATACAAATGGAAATAGAATTATACTTTATACGTTTCCATTGAGATGATTTTCAAATATAAGTTCATGACTACTTTTTCATGCCATTAAATTTTCTTCTCTAACATCATTTGGAAGCTATTATATGAATATATCATCAATTGTCACAAGATGAAGGCTGCCTTCAGGTATCCCTATATATGTGTGCTGGTATAGGTGTTAGGATTACAATAAAATCCACATTTTTTCCTGATCGTTCCCCATATGAATGTCATCAATGAGATGTTAGGCTCCATTAGTAAAGTGACATTTTTCCAGATCTATTTAAGACTTGGAGGTCAATTTCTAGTCTTGGCAGTTCTTCTCTGGATTATCAAAGAAGACTTACAACTAGTCTCATTGCTTTGAGTTTCATTTTTTCTTTCCCTTCCGTGTGAAGTCCATGCAGCTCATTCAAAAGCATGCATCTCATCATTCCTCTACCCTGGTTAAAGTCACTCCGTTGTTCCCCCAAAATTCAAAAGATAAAGTTCCAAGTTCCTTACTGTGGTTTGCAAGGCCTTTGAAGTCTAATGCTTGTCTACTGTCTACTTTTTCACATGCTTCACCCACCACAGCCCTCCCATCTCTTGTTATTTTCTGCACATACACATAGTGCTCCAGCCTTACCCACTCACTTATTCCCTCTAAGCAACCCACTCTTATTTCTCCATACATTTGCAAGTACCATCCTCTCCTTCTAGAAGGTATTCTCCAGGTTTGAACAGCTTTTGAATTCCCATCCATCCTTTAAGATTTATTTCGAGTATAACCTCAAAGAGCATCAAATCAGCATGTTTATGAAGATACTTACTTGCTGTGTTTTAATTGTCTTTCACTTATCTGTTTCCCATAATAAACAGTGAGCTCCCTGAGGCATAAACTATGTCTTACTCATCTTTGAATCACCAGAATCTTGAAATCATAACAGTCTCTGAGATAGAGAAGGCCTCAATGTTTATTGAATGGAGAGATGATGGGTGTGCTAAGTAATTAATTTTTGGTAATCTCAAGATATCAAGCAAAAGCAAACTCAAATATAAATAACTCTAATATCAAAATCTAGTTGGTCCATGTTTTCAGAAAGATAGCTTTTGCATCTCGTTTAGTTAGTTGCTCAATGTATCTACCTCGGTACCCACTTCATTGCCCACCCAACTCAAATAATTAAAAAATATGTATGTAGGGATGTGTGTGTGTATACACACTCTCTCACATCCTTTTTCATTTTTCTAGTTTTGTTTTTGTTCTTATTTTCTCAGAAACTTCAGAATATAAAAACATGAGCAAGGCATTATGTAGATAGAATAAGGGAAAAAAGGTTGTGTCTTAATTACTATTATTCCTTACATTTTATTGAATGATTTATTTGTATTGTATGAATAGCCAACTAAAAACAATTTGAAAGCAAATTCAAAATAAAAATATGCTTAAGGTTAATGTTTCAGCTAAAATTATATTTTTTAAAAAAGAAACATTATAATAACATGTGATCATAATTCCTTAAGGTCCTGCCCAGATTAAACATTAAAACATAAAGCAGAAATGGAGAGTAGTCCCAAGATGTGCAATAAAAACAGTGATATATATTGGTTGAAATGATGTACAAGTAGAAGAAACTGATACTTTGAGGAATATGGATGTTTCACTGTACGAGACCGAGTAGCACCTGTAATTTACATGAAGTAGCATTCATTCCCCCATGTCTATCCTTAGCATGTCACAGAGGAGTGGCTTATGCTCTTCTTAAGCAAGAGACACACAATCTCTTGCACTGGGAGATAAAGATGAAATTTCATAAAACTCATGTCTTCTAAACACTATTTTTAAAACTTCGCAAATGAGGACAACTGTGTTTCTGTGGACTCCCAGAAGGACTTCTGGAGAAACTATGCAGTCCAGGATAGGTCCGCTGCACAGTTCAGGGGCTCAGTCTTCCTTAGCAGCTCTTTAGCTAGCTCAGAGTCCCCATTTTTGGCCCAAAGCCAACAGCCACAGCTGGTTATTTGCTACATGGAAATTAAGGACCAGTCATTCATTGATACCAAGTATTGCTGTAATCGGATTTTAAAAACTTATTTGAGTTGAGGCTCAAACAGAACATTTAGATGGTTCTTTCAACAGTGATTCTAGCTAATATGTAAAGTCCTTATGTGTCATTAACTATCCATGGCTTTCTCTATGCAGCTAATAGTTGTTCCAAATAGACTTTTACTTTATGAAAGAAAAATCAATATACAGGACAGCTTTGCATCTGACTACAGTGAAAGCAAACTGAAAGCATAAAACGTTAGTGAGAATATATCTCCCGAAATAACACCACAGGAATCCTGGTTATTCATTTCTGTGTTCAGCCAGTGTAGACATGGCCTGCATGAAGGATGATATGTTAGAAAATAAAAACAAAATAACAGAAAATAACATTAGGGACAGACATAAGGAAGCTGTTAAAAACGAAACAAAACAAAAAACTCCAGAGAATATAATTTGATGAGACCACAAAAGCAGCCACAAAATAGAATTATGGCATTCATTCTTGTCTGTGTATTTTCTCCTAATAAAGAAAAAAATCTATGAGTCCCTTCAGTTGGATGACTATAAAGAATGTCAGCACTTTTATTTTTTTCAATGTGCATTTATAGGAAAACTGATGTCCATTAAAATTCATCATGATTCTCTAGTCATCTTTGACAAAATAGTTACTCCTTTTAAATCACTTTTAGAAATGTCAGTAATTAAAAAGACTAAATCATCACATTTCCTAGTGAATATAGGACAACAGTGAGTTCTGTTATGGAAGAACAGGCTTCAAAATATCCAAGAGAGTCTAGAACTTTCTTGTCTTTAAAATGGGCAGCCCAATCTCATGAATCCAGTTTCTTACTAATTTTGTCTACTTAAGAGGCTCACTCTTTTCACATTTTTGCATCTTCACTGTACTCAGGGGGCCAAGCGTCTCTTTCATGATAGAAAAGAGTGGGAGTTGTTTGTTTGACAAACTGAAGTTTGGCCTCAGCCCTTTTAAACAGTAGACAGACTCTCAGATATCTGAACTTTAAGGTCGTAGGTACTGACAAGTTGAGCAGATTTTTATTTTGGCTCTGAGCTCTCTCCCTGTCACCATATGACACTAGTTAAACTTTCTCACAATTACTAAGAAATTCAAAATGACCTTCATGGTTTTCTTTCAGAGGCTGGTAGCAATGACTCAATCTGACAGAGTTTCCTGACATGACTATGACTCCTAGTTGCTGTTTCCGGGCTGTCTCTACCATATTCAACCTCTCCAATCCTACCCTCTTTCGACGGAAAGAACTGGGCAGCATTAGCCGAGAGGGATGTTAGAGTGTGTATGTTAGCACTCTTTTTCACATCCTGGAGATATATTCTATAACTCTATTGTCCATGCATGAATGAAATTCTTTACTTACTTGCAATAGCCTATTGATGAACATGTGAGAAAATGCTAGAAAAATACATGAAGCCAAATAAATGTACTTATGAAAATGTGAGTGACTATATTAAGACATCAGTTGTATGACAATAATCTATAGTCCAGAAAAGACATGTCTGAAAGAAGTTTCCAAAGAAAAGAGGATGTGAGTAGGAAAAGAATTGATAATGTACAGTGTGACTAATCAAGAATTAAAGCTGTGATAAAAACTTATAGATATCTAAAAAAGTAAAATATACAGATCAAGCAGATATAGGTAATTCGGTACAAAATAAGTACAAATGAAATAAATAACCAACAAAAAAGCCATTAACCAAAACTCTTCCTTTTTTCTTCCTTCTCCTTCACACACACAAAATGGATAGATAGATAGATAAATAAGCCATTGGCTTCTGAAAGTTAAGGCTGCATCATGAACACTGTGTCTGGAGAGACAGTATGACGTAACAGAGTTTGTAGTGTACCTGTGTGGGTTTGCAATCTAACTCTTAGTCTTTCTAATCCTCAGTTGCCTCATCTGTAAAATACCTCTAATAATAGTAATGTCCTGCCAATATTTTATAAAAATTAAATGAGGTGATACCTGGAAAGCCCTTAAAAAGATTGCTGTATGCAGAGTAAATTCCTTGACTATTTGCAAAAAAAATCAGATTAAAGAAATCAAACTTCCCTAAGCAATAACCATAAAATACACAGTAGGTCAATAACCATGAGGTATGTGAATGACTAAGTCTAAATAACACAAGTATAAACATATATGACCTTTATAGACATATATAAGTGTTCGGAGAGTGATAAAAACAATGAGATAGAGATACAGCTTATGAGGACAAGCACAGAGGCAATAAGCTGGAGAAATTAAAGATGAAAAGGACCAATTTTCTCAAACCCATGAGGCCCCATATCCTTTGGAAGTTTTTCTTATTTTATGTAGAGGAAGCAGAGTACTAAATGTAAAGGACAAGAAACCAAAGAGTTGTTTTGCTCACTGACTACCTATTTAAGGTCTATGTTAATTTGACTCTAGATGGTATGAATAAAAATCCTTCAATTCAAATGTTTATCTTTTAATAAATTTTCAGTCCTTTGAGAACACTACAATTTTCTTGCCATCATATAATATTTTATGGACTAAATCCAATATATTTTTTTGGCTTTCTTTTCTTTACTCATAATTGATACTGGCAAAAAAAAATTCCTGGAAAGATCATCCATGCCAACCTAGCCTTTAATTCTCACGTCCACTTGCTGAAAGCAATTAATACTTTTTCTCATTAAATCTTCCATAATTGGTGTCATTTGTTTTCACAGGGAATTGGATTATTGGAGAATCACCAGAATATGTGCATAATAATTTAACCATTATGCTAAGAAGGAAGTGACTATCTTATTTGCTTCAGAAGCTGCAGATGTCCTGAGGTAGACATGCTATTTATTTTGGAATATGTATAATGGAAGATGTACATAAAAGTGTGAAAAAAGATGAAAAATGTTTGAGATAGCGATGGTCCTGGGAATATGTGCTATGATTAAGAAAGATAAATTTCCAAAGCTACAGAAAACCTTACCTCAAGTATTGAAAAACTTTAGAAAATCAAGTTTCACTTAATGTTTGATTCTAATATGATTGCTTTAGATATTAGCTTGTATAACATCTTGTATAAATTGCACTCTGGTTTTTCATCTAAGTTTGTAAAAATATAATTTTAATGTCTCCCCTTCACTTACAAACATTAATACCTTAAAGAACTTAGATAAAATGAGTTTATTAACCTCTCAGTTCTTCTCAAGCTCTTGACTGTTAGCAGTAATTTTTGTTTCAAAACTGTTAAAATACAGTTCTTAGTGTTTTGCAGTGATAGACATGAAGCTTGCATATGCTCAAAACTCATGATAAATTTTTCCTCCAAAGCAAATAGCAAACCAACATACTGTTATTGCTGTGTGCCTTTGGATAATGCTGAGAGAGTTCCCTCTATTCTGTATGTACGTGTATGTATGTGTACATATATTATTTATGTATGTATATATATATATATATAAGATCTGTGACAATAAAACATTTCCCAAAGTTCAGAAATACATGCTACAGTGATGGTGTTTTTAGTTCAAAATAAAATAAGAAGTTATTCCAGTATTCCTTCCCTTTTTAAGAATACATAAAAAAAATTGATTGCCAAAAATGAATTATGCGGTACCAAGACCCCTGTTAAAAACACAGTCCCTTAAACATACTTGGATTCCCTTGGTGTCATGTGTGACCGAAAGAGTCAGCTTCAAGTGAGTGCCTCTCTGGTCTGACCCTCTTGTGGTGCCTAAAAGACCAGGCCAATGGCCATCTCAGAGAGTTTATAGGTTTTGCTTTGTTACCAAAAATTAAGTCAGGACCTTGTAAAACTTGTGATTGAAATTGGTGATTTTTCAGTCTAAACAAGTACTCTGGAGGTAAATTTGTTCTCATTTTTTATTTCTGTTTAAAGAGCAGTAAGAAACTTTCTTTCTAGCATTCCCTCTGGGCAGATAGAGGAGAGGGTGAGCAAATGTTCAAAACCATTGAGATGCATTGTCTGAGGTTTCTTGCAAAGAGGAAATACTTTCCCTTGTTGTACTTGGACATTGTATTGCTATAAGGTCTGCAAATAAGCTTTTAGCATGCATTAGCAGATTATTCTGTTGACCAAAATCATCAGTGTGCTTATTTTTCTCCACAGTCAGTATAAGCTAGAGTCCAAACTCTTTATCATGGATTCTAGCCCTCTGTTATCTGCAGCACAGTAAAGCCCTGCATACGAGTTACTTGCTGTCCTCTAAATAAGGCAGGCTCTCTCTCACCTCTGCATTTGTGTTCACATTGCTCCTCTGGCTGGAATCTCAAGTCCTTTCTCCTGCCATTAACCACCATACTTGCCTCATGAATGCTTACTCATTTCACAAATCTCTAAGGATTTCCTCTATGAAGCCTTTCCCAGTCCCATTTAGTCCCCTCTAATGTACTCTTTCCAACTCCAGTAGAATTGACCACTTCTTTTTCAGTACCCAATGATAGCCTAATTTCAAGGGTTCTTTCTCAGGGACAGTGAGTGTAAAGTCGAAGCACACATAAATTTATACAAAATTTTGTGTTTCTTCATTATTCGGGGGAGAAAGTCCTTGGCTCCATCTTTTTGGTTTATTTGTTTTTTAAGATCCATGGTTCCTTGATCAAAAAACAAAACAATCAAACAGACATGCTAAAACACAGAAGCTAAAACTTTTGAGTTGACCATCACACTTTGTTTCCTTTTCCTAAACTATTAACCTCACAAGAGAAAACATGGTGTGTCTGTTTGGCGTAACCAAAGTGTTATTTCTGCACCAGCATCATCTTGGTGCACTTGATAGGACTGAGAGATCAAGGTCCTAACCCAGGATAAGAATCTCTTTATGGGAGACTCAAATCTGTACTTTAAACAGGCACCCTGGTTGCCTATCTGGACACTCAAGAAAGAAAACAACTGGCTTAGAACCAGGAAAATAATAGTAACATGTTAAATGTATGGCGGTTGGCTGGCTGCATAAAGTAATGAAGGCAGACTCTGATTTCAAAAGAACTGTAATAACTTTTAAGAGAGTGATTTTAGTAAAGTTGTGTAGGTAAAAGCAAAACTGTAGCAATTAAAAGAGAAATGAACAATGTATGCTGTGGGACAATTTTATTATTATTTTTTATTTACCTGCCATCAAGCAACATAGAAATTCTTGCATATCATTGGCAGGTAAAGATATAAAAGAGCCTGGAGGTTAAGAGTTCCAGAAAACAAATCTCATTTAAGCAACAATATGGGGAACTTAAGACGTGGCACTTAATGAGAAATCTTCGTGGAAACTGTCATTTTATACCACAAAACTTTGAGGGCAGGCTTTTTGACTTGTTGCTCTTTGAATTTCTGGCATCTAGATAAAAAATTGCCATATATTAGTCAGCTGTGTTGAATGCACAAAAAAACCCAGCTGTGTTCAATGTAAAACAACTTTGTCAATATGTCTCTTGTATATCTATTAGGAAATGTTTTTTTTCCAGACATGTGCCAAGCATTGTGAAAAGGTTTCTGTCCTCCTAGAGATTATAGTCTAACAGCAATTACAACCCCGTGTGATATGGACTCTGATAAAGACATGCACAGAGCACAGTGGGAGGACATGGAAGGGGCTCCTTACCCAATCAAGGAAGATGAGTTCTATGAACTGAGCTAAGATTTAAAGGATCAAAAAAATCCAATAAGGCGAAGGTAATAAGCTCTTGAACAATAGAGGTTGAGTTCTGTGGGGTTTTGTTTCATTCACAGTAGCTTGCATATTATTGTTGCTCATATTTACCAAACAGAGTAATCAAAGTATTGAATGAGAGAAAAATTGATGTGAGAAAATGCCGTATCAGAAGAATTGCCCCCAGAGGCCATGGCTGGTTACCTGTCCCAAGTCTGCCACATGCACGTCACTCTCCTTCCTCTTAGTATCATGATTATTACCACCTTACGTTCTAAGCTTAAGCAACACCTAACCACTGGTAGTTTCCAAGCAAGAGATGCTGAGTCTCACTTCTGAGCTAATCCTTTGTCTACCCCCATCTCTGAACTATTCCCCAACGAATACCAGTTTGCCATATTTATGACACTTAGGTCACTATTTGGAAGCTTTCTCAACCTTCCAAAACTGGTTAGGCCTCTTTAGTCACACCATATTTGTCTAAGTGAACTGACTGTGTTCAGGGCGTTGTAATTGCCTGTTTGGCTGTCTGCAACCATCCGACCCCACTCCATCCATCACACTTGGGTATGCACCGGCATGAACACGTGTATACATGACTGTACTGAAATCTCTATGGACATTTTATCCTAGAATAGCACATGATGAATGTATAACAAATATTTTATAGAGCCTTCATCTTTTGACAATGAATAGCAGTAGGGGAATCTAGAGCAGAGGATCTCAGGACATCTTAGATAATTTTTGGAGGCAGTGTTTGCTAGCTGGTTCTAGCAACTTTTGCCAATTTAGTTTATAGGACAGCAGTGGTCTGAGTCCAAGCATTACCCATTCTGTGACAGAAATCCTCTGGGAATCCTTAGAACTTAACAGCATGAGGGCATTTGTTTTCATCAGTTTAAAAAATATCCAAGACTCTAGATACTAACATTCATATGCATTTTTAAGTCAAGAGATTTTCCTGACACTTAAAATACCTAAAGTAGGGGCGGGTGCAGTGGCTCATGCCTGTAATTCCAGTACTGTGGGAGGTCTCACTGGGTGAATCACAAAGTTAGGAGTTCGAGACCTGCCTGACCAACATGGTGAAACCTCATCTCTACTAAAATTCCAAAAAAAAAAAAAAAATTAACTAGGTGTGGTGGCACGCACCCGTATTCCCAGCTACTCAGGAGGCTGAGGCAGGAGAATCGCTTGAACCTAGGAGGCAGAGGTTGCAGTCAACCATGATCATGCCATTGCACTCCAGCCCACGCCACAGAGTGAGACTCCATTAAAAAAAAAAAAAAAAAAAGACCTAAAGAAGGTACAAAGTGACTGTAAGACTGTGTCCATGCCATGTCTCTGAAGACCTAGGAAGCCTTTTCCTCTTCAATATTTCATCTCAGTCAAGGGGATTTCAATGTAAATTTTGATGATTAAAGCAAGTCCTTCTCTGTGTTAGGAAGTAACCAAAACAAAAATCACAGCCTAAATAAAAGTAATACATCTTCCAAGTTGAAGAATTTATTTGAAAACGCAAAGAAAAACTCCTTAAAACCTTGGGTTTGAAAATCTATGTTAGGAAGTCAGTGAAATAGAAACTGCCAGGAGATTTCCTATATATTTTTCCTACCTTTATCAATCCAGAACTGCTGTAAAAAAATCACTTTCCTCTTAGTATTTCATCACATTTGCTACTAGTCCCATCCAGGACTATGTAGTCCAGAGGATCAGAGAAATAAGAAACATTTTACTAAAAAATAAAGGTGGGGAGGAAACAAGTTTTGCAATATCTACAAAAATACAGGGCTTAAATTTACACAAGAGTCTCAAGAGAATTCATTTCAATCCACATGAATTTGTTTTGTCCTTGAAATACATACACAACATGGGAGTACTTTAATAATTAAAAAAAAAAAAATGGATTGGGGAACTGGAAAGAACTTTGGCCTTACCTCCTCATTTTACTTCTGAGGATCTGGGACTTGGAAAAGTGAAGCAAATTGTCCAAGGTTATTCAGAAAAGTAACTGCAGATCCAAGTCTAGAGTTCATGTCTCTGGATTCCCGATACAGTGTTTTACAAATTGCATCAAACTACTTCCCAATGAAGATCTTGGCCAAAAACAAACCTTGTACAAAAAGATATTTAATGGCCAAATTATTTTCAAGTTGTTTTCTTCACAGTTTTGGTTTAAAACTCTGCTCATCTTGTCTGTCCAACATGGTGAAACCCTGTCTCTACTAAAAATACAAAAATTAACTGGGCATGGTTGCAGGCACCTGTGATCCCAGCTACTCGGGAGGCTGAGCCATGAGAATCACTTGAACCCAGGAGGCAGAAGTTGCAGTGAGCCGAGATAGCACCACTGCATTGGGGGATAGAGCAAGACTCTGTCTCCAAAAAAAAAGAAATTAGTCAGTTCTAACCTAACAATATAATTTATCTTCAATAAATAATATAAAGTCAATAAAATATAAATATCTCCAAAACGTGCACTATAAATTATGTAGTAAGAGTATAATGATAAGATGTGCATTAAAAAACTGTTAAACATTACCATTCAGATTTGACTAATACAAATTTTCTATTGTTTAAGAGAGATTCATGACACCATCCATGATAGAGGATTTACTAATTAAGTTAATAGCAGAAAAAGACAACAAAATAATGAATTGTAAGGAAAAACTATTCCCAAGATCTGAAAAAAATCACAGCAAAATGACTTTCTAATGGAATACATTCACCAAAATTGTGTCCTTTTAACATAAGGCTGAAAATGTATAATATAGTTTTCTTTTTATATTTAAAAATAGTGAAATTTATTTCCAGTTGGTAAATCCTTTTTTAGTTATAATAATATAACACAATGGTTTTTAAACTGTGCCACACTGTTTGCAATAATAGCAAGAGGCGGCATTATACTACCTTCCCACAGCCATTTCAAAATATATCAGCTTTATGTTTTATACATTATGATCCTTTGTAAGAATTTTCTTTGGGAGAGTAGGTATTCATAAAAAGAAAGGAAAAAACAGGTGATTAAGCTTAGCCCAACCAATAATGGAACAAATTAATCTTCTGTGCCTTTGGATGTGATAGAATGGGAAACAGACAATATCATTTATTTAATATTCTTCTCAAGAAAGCTTTAATCTGAATCTAATCAGGAAGAAATAGTCAAAAAGAGGTGTTCTAAGAAAAGCTGACCCAAAGTCTTGAAAAACATAATTGATAGATGAGTGGTAGACTATTCCAGGTAAAAGGCGACTTATGAGACATGACTGCAAATGCAATGAGTGAAGATGGATGGGATCCTGAATCCAAGTAAATAAACAACTGCCAATCAGCCAAGGACATTTTTGGGGACAAGAGTAGTGATTTCAATATGGAATATATAATTAAAAGTTGTTTATTGACTCAATAATATATTTTTTGACCATGGTTTTTTAAAAAGAAATCTGTTTGCTTCTTTCATTTTCTATTTCTATTTTTATTTATTTTATTATTTATTTTTTTAGGCAGGGTCATGCTCTGTCACCCAGGCTTGAATGCAATAGTGCAATCACAGCTCAGAGCAGCCTCAATCTCGTGGACTCAAGCAATCCTTCTGCCTCAGCCTCCCAAGTAGCTGGGAAAATGGGTGTGTATCACCACACCCAGCTAATTTTTATTTTTTTAATTTTTAGTAGAAACAAAGGTCTCACTGTGTTGCCCAGGCTGGTCTCAAACTCCTGACCTCAATCAATCCTCCCATCTTGGCCTCCCTAAGTAGTGGAATTACAGGCATGAACCACTACACCCAGTGTCTAAATGGCTTTTGTATTTGTATGATATTTAAGTTTACCGAATACAAAGTATATTTGTATACTCTTCTTGATTCCAGGATATCATTCTCACCAAAAGATAAGAAAACTGAGGCATAAAAGTAATAGGTGATTTGTCCAAGTTACTGCTAGATTGTGTTATTGTCAACTTGGTAAATGTGGCTACTCCATTTCCCTGAATTGTCTTCCTTATAAGGTTCTAGGCTGGGGTTGGCTAAAAGGGAACTTTGTGTGGGATTTGGAAGGCGAAAGTGAAGCAGTGGTCTGTCTCTCAGTACATCATCAGATATGGTGAAGTCCAGAGGCAGAGAAGCCTGGCAGCTTCCACACTGTCCATTTCTCCACTTAGCATCCAGCTTGGCTTCTTGATGCTGGCAACAGCTCCAGACCCACCACAAGATGCTTGACTGCACAACCACATGTAATGGAGCTACAGCAAGTCAACAGATTTCTGTAGATCTTCCCTTTTGTGCTTCCACTTTGGTGGCTGCACGTGTTTGGTTTCATAGATTTTCACAAGGTCTGGCTTGTCTGCCATGCCAGGTTTCAAGCATATGTTTTAACCTTATTTCCATAAGTCTCATCATGGCTCTGGCTCTCCTGACTGAACAGTGACAAACACAACCATGCCAGTTTCCCAGGTGGGGAAGCCAGATTTCTTCTCAGCCCCCACATCCTGATTCCTATTCCAGAGCTCCTTCCAGTGGACCACAGCGTCTCCTCAACCCTACAGTTAATCTGTTATTATTAAAATATTTTTAAAGTATTTATTGTTGCAGCAGTGGTTGTATATTTCTTTTTTTAGTTTTATTTATTGGAACCAGCAAAGCTTCATGAGAAGTAAAACATCACTGTATCTCTAAACTGATAATAAACTCTCAAGTATTTATTAGAGAGATCAAAATTTAATTTTTTATCGAAGAATTGAAAGGTCATAAAAATAGAAAGTAAAGCACATGTAAAGATAGTTCTAGTCTAGAAAATTTTTGAGCTGCAAAATGCTTTACAAATACTTGTAAGAATAGAAAATTGAAAACTGGAAAGATAAGACAATGTGTCCAAAGACATTCAAATTACTAAAGAGAGAAGTAGGGTTAGAAGAAACATATACTATATCTTAGAATATGTGTTTTGAATTTATTGAATTCTAGAAATTAACTAATGAACTTCTCTTTATTTGAGGATGACCACATGGTGGGTAGCTACAAGACCAAGGTTCAAATCAGACTCCTACTCATCTTATCATTGCCTGTGACTTTGTGCAAAGTCCTATACCTCAGTTTTCTCTTGTGAAAACAAGACATTTGGTGCATAGTATGAAAACAAGACATTTGGTGCATAGTATGTGTGCCTCAAATATAGTTAGTTAGTAACTTGGCTAGATTAGTTACATATCTTGAATTTTTCCAAAAATGATCTCTACATTTTAAAAGGTTAGAACACACACATACACATACACACACACACACACACACATACACACACACACACACACACACACACACACACATGCTCAGAGGGAGGGAGGGAGGGAGAGAGGGGTTATGGCTGGGGGGGAGACAGAGAGAGAGAGAGAGAGAGAGAGAGAGAACCCAAAAGTTAGAGACAGTTAATAGCCAGTTGTTAATGACTTATAACAGGATTTGGATCCTGGATAGTTATCCAGAGTGCTACGGATCAATGGGAACACAGAGCATCCAAACTGGCCTAAGAATGAGGATGATGCATTTATCTGGGAAATCAGTGTAGGGAGGTTTAGAGGGGAGAGGTTCCAGGATCTGTGGCAGAGTGAAGCATGCAGAACTGGGCAGAGGGAGATGCAGGGCTCATAGGCAGTCATGGTGAAGACCTCAACTAACCTCAAGTGGAATTTTAGATCTTGATGGGCTCTTCAGAATTGCCCTAAACTGGGGCAAGAGAGTCTTTATACTTTTATATTGACTACTCATTAGATACAAACTATCTTGAAAGAGTAATCTTGGGTGATGTGCCTTTTTTTTTTTTTTTTTTGAGATGGAGTTTCTGCTCTAGTTGGCCTGACCGGAGTGCAATGGCACAATCTTGGCTCATTGCAACCTCTGCCTCCCAGGTTGAAATAATTCTCCTGCCTCAGCCTCCCAAGCAGCTGGGATTACAGGCATGTGCTACCACACTCGCTAATTTTTCTTTAACCACGAACAGTGCCTGGAAAGGGGACTTCAGCTGCAACCTGTCAGTCAACATTTCCCGGTGGTGGGAGAAAAAGTGCTTTAGTATTGAAGAGGGCAATGAGTTGACACGTTACATCTACCACAGTAGGTATCAGGGAAGACTTCCTGGAATAAGAGAGAATCTTAAAGATTTATGTGACAAAGTTAAGTTTATGTGTTGAATAAGAATATAGCATAAACAAAGGCCTGGAGGATTTAGGGAAATTGCAAATAGTTACCAGAACATACCATTATGAGAAGGGTCTCCAGGTGGGTAAAGCTAGGGGGAGTGTATAACAGGAATAGGTGCCTAATTAGGTAGCAGCCAGGTCATGAAGGGTCTTAGAAGTAGACTTTCACCTGCAGATATTTGAACACTGTTGAAATATATGAAGGAGGGAAAGACCAAGTTGTCTGTCAGAAAAATCATCTCAACAATAGCATGAAAGATATATTTGAGAGTATCAAGATTAGAGAGGCAGGAAGGTTCTATAATTGTCTGGGTGTGAGATGATGAGGGTCTGGATAATACTACCTCTCCAGATGAAGTATTTAATAATTTCACATTGATTACATGTTGTTTCACATGCTCTGTTTATCACGACACTTACATTATTATTTTTTCTTATTTATATTCTCTTGTGTTCCATAGATTTTATTTTCTATCTCAGAAAATTATTTGGAGTTTCCTTAGAGGATAAAGGAAAAATATGTGTAATACATGCACATTTATAACCTCATCTATCCATTCACAATACTTACTTTTAATTAATATGTGTCAAGAGCATGAGAAAGGAGTTTTTAAAAAACAACAAAGTTTTCTTATTTTTAAAACGTGTCTAATAATACCCGCCTCCAAAATGGGTTTATATGTTTGTAGTGTTAAAAATCATTTCATAGATTATGAAATAATATGCAAATCTTAGTGTTAACGCATGGAACAATTATTCACAGAGAGACATGCCAATTTAGAAGGAAGAGACAGGAAAGGGGAAAAAGCACACGAGGCAGTGATGGACAATGCGAGTTCTAACCAGAGGCCACAGGAGCCATTACTGAGCCTAGAGAAGCAGTTCTGGGCATGCGTGATGATACAGCCCGGGAGAAAAGTTGCCAAGGCTTAGCTTCCCTTTTCAGGCTTCTGTTCCATTGTTCTTTGAAACAGTGAATAACAACATCTTATAGTGCGTTCATTTTAACGAATCTTTCACCGGAGTAAGCATTATGTTTTAATGAGTTCTAAGTTCCCATTTCATGCCAACGTGAATCGTGTACTGAATTGCATGAGAAGATGACGACTGCATTATCTACTTTCTGTTAGGTCCCTACAGGAAAGAGGCCAGAGCCACTAACTTCATTTCAGCCGCATGACAGAACAGAACTCACTGAATGAGGTAGGAGTCAAACATCCTTTTTTTAAGTCTTTCTCCCTTTTGGGGCAAAATTACATATATGAGGTTCATATACATCTATCTATCTGTCTATCTAGATATGTGTATACACATGAACTTCAGCTTTCCTTCCCATAAAACCAGAGGTTTGGAATTAAATTGTTGCATTTCTTCTGGCTTAATACTTTTGATTCCCAAGGTTCACAGCTCTCTCAAGAGAGAAAAATGGGAATATTAGACTTTAGGCCTCACTCTAGCAGGGAAGACTTATTTTTTGATCATAGATCCCTATTGTATGAGTGAGAATACAAATTCACACAGATGTCAAAGAAATGAGAAAGGCTCAAAAGGGCAGTGGGGCACTCTAAGAGAAGGTGAGTGCTCCTTCCTCATGCAGATGCCAGAATGGCATTCACACCATACTCTCCAAAGTCCACTGCAGATGCCAACAACCCTCCTAAACCTGCCCACCCTGTCCCCCAACCCCCTCTAAGCCTCACACATGTGCACATGCATATGCATGTGTATACACACACACACACACACACACACACACACACACAGCCACCTATGAAGAACTGAGAGACATATTGGAAAGGAACCAAAGCAAATTCTTCAGGAGCCTAGAAAAAGATTAGACTAATTATTTGCTAGTCCTATTGTCAAGCTATCTGACATTAGCCAAGTTTCATACAGTTTCAAGTTTCAGGTCAAAACATTTACATAAGAGTACCCCTGACGTTTAACAGTGGTTTTTCTTGTTATAAAGCTCTCAAAATATTGACCTCCTTGGAAACATTTCTTCTTACACTCCATTGCATTTTATAAATGTCTCTTCTTTGGTTTCTTGAGCTGCCATTAAGTACATCCTTGCTTCCCCACCACCTCCTGTCATGAGACTATCAAATCTTTTAGTTTTAGATCTATTTCTTATTCTCTGTTATGGTGACATCATTATTATTTGTCGAGAAAATGATTATTATGTCTCCAAGGATCCAATCCCATATGTAATCCATTAAAATGAAATGAGATGTGCCCATGAAAAGATGCAGAATTCAAACTTCTAAAAAAAAAGTTTGTCTTGAAAAGGGAAATAAACAGCAGAAAGAGTTGAACGATGAGATAACCATACAGGTTGAAACAAAACACACACCTGGGTTGGATTTCTATTGTTGCAATTACTTGAAGCAATGTGCCAATCCTTGAATACATACAATCATATTTTCAAGGCAAAGGTAGAGAAGTCACAATATTGAGAGTTAAAAATCATTGCAACTCTGATTTACAAAGTACGAAACTGAGGCACACACAATTAAGGACCTGCTAGGCATCAAGAATTGCATTAATGAATAGTGGTATAAAAGTAACTGAAGTATCCTCTGTGTTCTCAACGAATGTCAGCCAGTTTGCAGTGACCTAGTTAGTAACAAAGCTTGACTTTGACGTCTGTAAGACCAGAGCCCAGTAGAATTCCAGGAACACAGAACTAACACAATAAGTATTCATGCATTGAATCTACCACATCACATTATTTCCTTAGCCATATTTTTGTGTGTGTTTTTTTTTTTCCTAGTAGATAAGCTCCTCACTGAAAAAGGATAATTGGAAACATGTTTCATTAAGTGTATAGTTTGTCTATTTTCACATCTGCAATGATGTGTTACGTATATTGATGCCATTATGCCAATTTATTTTTGCTTTTTACTTACCAAAAAAACCCCTCTAAATCATGCCTCATCATCTTTTATGTAAATAATTCAAAAACATAAAATTTACTCTTGTCATCTTCAAGATAATTTGAAAAATGCTAATTCAAGAAAAGTCATCAAAGAAAGTAGAACTAGAAAATCTGGCCAGGCACAGTGGCTCACGCCTGTAATCCCAGCACTTTGGGAGGTCGAGGCGAGTGGATCATGAGGTCAGGAGTTCAAGACCAGACTGGCCAATATGGTGAAACCCCATCTCTACTAAAAATACAAAAATTAGCCAGGCCTGGTGGT
>NW_016107371.1:6296121-6327673 GCF_001604975.1 Cebus imitator
AAAAAAAAAAAAAAAAAAAAAAAAAAAAAGAGAGAGAGAGAGAGAAAAGAAAAGAAAATCTTTTTTAGAATGAAGAAATTATTTAAGCCAATGAATTTGAGTATACAATTCTTATAGTTTTATATATATGAATTCACTGCAACTTCATAAAAACATAACAACAATATGCTTGACTTAATTAATCATCCTCTAAATTTTGAGCCAATATCAAACATAGTCAGCCTATGAAAACTGAAATTTAAAGCTTTGAAAAAGTCTTTACAGGCTTTTTTGTATCTTTTTGTAATAGCTCGAGACAAAAAAGCCCGATTTTCATTTTGAAGGATGATTTTCATTTGTTTTTTAACATTTTCCCACTACAGTTATTAAGTGGCTAGGTCAAAGGAAGTCAAGCACTACACTGTAAGATGACTTACCTATAGTTTTGCTTTTCATTTCCTACGTGGAATCTGTCATACTGTGCATAGGCCCAGTTCCCTTCCCAGTCCATTAACTCAACTCTTAGCATGGACTGCCTCTGATTGGTAATGGCAAAAATAAACTCATTCCCCAGCCAATATTCACCGGAGGGATTTCCAAAACCCTGGGAAAGAATATAGAGATGCAGTTGTTACTTTACTCATGTTCAGCATTTAACTCTTTTATAATTAATAATAGAAAATTATTTAAAAGTAAAAGTTTTTTTACATTTTATACTTTTTTCTCCAATGATTGACATTCATCAAAGCTTCTGTCTAATTCTTACTTTGTAAAATAAAACCTCTGTTATTCAAATATGTGTGGATAAGACATTTTGTGTAAAATAAATCTAGTTAATAGGTTTAACTAGAGAACAATTCTCAATTCAAGGTTTGCTTTTGAAAATGTTTCTAAATTACTAGTTAACAAAATATTTTCAATAGAGCTTAAATGTTTTTCAACGGACATTATGAGGGTGATATTAGACAAGTTATTTAACAATATTATTTTTACTATTATTCTTCACAAATGCAATTATGTTCCTGCAATAACTTTATATCAAGGTTGGTGAAAAAGTAATTGCAGTTTTTGCCATTACTTTCAATGGTAAAAACCGCAATTACGTTTGAATCAAAGTAATAGATTACTAGAACCATGACTTTTGGAGCTTTAACTTTCTTATTTTTAAATATTAATAAGCAACCCTGTAAACCCATGACTGTAATCATTTACAAAGCTGCACTGGCATTGGAATTCTGAGGCAGAACGCTGATTTGTAAGAGCTTCCAGTTAACCTAGCTGACTGCTTGGCTTCTGAATGTCACAATGACTATTGTTCTCTTTGGGGTAAGTCAAGATTAAGTATTCAAAATACTTTCTTTGTGGAGAAAGAAAAAAAATGGTCCTAAAGAAAGCCAACTCTAAATGTTGGAGATGTTAGTGATAGGAAAATAAAGAACTTTCTGGCATTTTAGATTTGGGGTATTCACAATTGCCTCAGAAAATACCCACTGGCAGTACTTGAAATTCAATGTAATTCTTGATCTATACATTTGTTTCACTGGCCAGATTGTGAGCTCCCTAGGATAGAAGCTGTGTGTTGTATTTGTGAATTCCCAAAAACCAGTGAAGAGCTGACATGCACTTAGCATTCCATTAGGATTCATTGAAATTCAAAAAAAAGGTAGAAAGAAAAGAAAAGAGGAAAGATACAAGAAAGGAAGAGAGAAGAAAGGGAGGTAAGGAGGAAGAAAAACTAAGTATTACAGTGTTTTGCAAAAACACATGGAAAAGTAACCTTAAAGCGCAATTCTTGTTGTAGACAATATAGTTGAGCCTTGGGGAAATGTTTCTTAAAGTGACCAACTGAATCACTTGTGCACTACCTCCTCTGCCAACTGAGTTACTTACCAAAGGCCAAAGGTGTTTGGTATCAAACCTATTTATGCCAGTTCAGTTATTGTAATATTTATAAAATGTTACATAAATAAATTAAATATTAGTGGAAAAAGTTTAACTTTTTATAAATATCTGGATTTGCTCAATGGGAGCAAATTACTGAAAAGTTTTTGAATTAGGTATTGTTGAAACTCTAAAAGACTGGGAAAAATAAAAAAAATTTAAAGAATTTTTAACATATTGCTTTGCATGTGTCTTTATGTACTGTTTTATTTTTTAAAAAATTGAAACTAGAGATTGGATGCATTCCACTATGGGAAAGTTTTAGGAAACAACCGATGACACAGAATTCTGGGCCTTGGCCCTATAGTTTTTTTTTCTTTTTTTTTTTAATTAATGGGTAAATGAATGTATATTGTTATATTTAAAGTCAAAATTAACATATATATACACTTTTAAAGTTATTCCCCAATTCAACTAAGTTTATTGATTAGCTAAATATGCTTGGTCCAGACTGCATTGAGTATTTATTCTTCTGAAGACCATCTACCCATAGCTCAGAGCAAAGATATAAGACCCATTGAAGTTACTCCATTAGCTCTTTGCTTCTCTGTTCCTAAGATGCTCAAGTCACACTTCATGAAAGTTTCATAGTAGTAGGAAATATTAGAGCAATTTCTGGTGTGCTAAGAATTTTACACATTTCTTCTGGCAGCTGATGCTACCTACTAAGAGAAGATCAAAGCTTACCTTCTCCAAAGCATAAACAAAACAGAAAGTTACAGGAGGCTGAAAGTTAAAGAATTAGTACTTTCTCAATTGCAGCAGCCCCTGGGAAGAAAGAGACCACTGGGATTTTCCTTGCATTTTTTTGCAGCTTAGACATGTCAAAACTCTCCCTCTAGCCAGTTGATGATTCCCTTTTCTGCGCAGTCATTGAAAAGGGATTCAACAATTATACTCAATGTGAATAAAGAGGCTGGGAATGATGAAGTGTTAAGTTTTGGGTCACATATTTCCCTGCTGTTGAAAGCATTGTGTGGATAAAACTCTCCAGCTTCCCCAGGGAAACATGCAGTGATTTTGGGTGAGCTGTAGAAATGAACAAGCAATAGCGACATTCCTACAAGAGCCTCCATCCCTGTCTCCACATGCAGGCCTGTACTTCCCTCTAAATGGAAATACATATCCCTTCCAAAAGAGTTTACATTTTTATCTTTCAGGAAGAAATGACTAAAAAGAAAACAGTATAATTTGCATTTAGAAACTAACATTTATTTTAATCCCCTTCCCAAAAAACTGTCCAAGCATACTCTATTATGAGAGCAAAATATTTGGGTATAATGAATCAAAATGGCTGCAGAATAGGGAGGAAACCTTCTAATAGCCAAGTGCAGTGATCCAGAAACAACTGTTTCATCACTAAGATGAAAAATACGTGAAAGAAGGGGAATTGGGTTCCCACATTAGTAAACTGTCTTTTGGATAGTTTATCAGGGATGACCACAGATCTGATACGTGGCACAAAGGCTTGGCTTGGATGGAATAATCTCTACCCCTTATCTCCAGCTCCAGATTAAAGCCTTGATCTGCCACATATTTGCTGTAGAACTATCAACTTTGTTTCTGAGCCTCAGTTTCTCTGTCTGCAAAACAGGGATTACATATATTATATGTAAAATTTCAATGCCACAAAAGAAATAGCACTTGAATATAAATTTTCTCAGCAAGGCAATTTACTTCTATAAAAGCTTGCATCTCATAGATAGAGCAATGGTGAGTGCCACCTGAACAGGGGAGGGGAAGAGGTTCTTATCCCTGATGCATCCCCTACTGCTGTGTTGTTCCTCTATTGGCTAGGATTAGACCACACAATCTAAGCCAATTCTGACTGGCTATTTTAAAGACAGAAAGTGTATGAGCCAGAGTGGTGGGGTGAATGGTTTGGTGGGAAAAATGGTTATGGAACAGGCAACTAAAGGCGATTCAGGTCAGGGCAAATGACCAGGGGTGACTCAATTCAAAGCAGGTGAACAGGATGAGTCAGGAGAGAGCAGGTGACTGGGATGAGTCAGGATGGAGCAGGGGAACAGATGTAAACTACTGATTAGAATTGGTGGAAAAGGTTGTTTACTGAAACTACAAGAAAGTTAAACTTTAAAATGGAGGACAAAGAACTGAATATACTGACATACTCATTCTCTGAAGAGAAATTTAGAACTAACTGTATCCAACACAGACATCATTTTCATATACAAGGTTTTCAGAAAAAAAATTAAATATACTTGAAGCACTTAACTAAGCACTGATACACAGAAAGAACTTAAAAATCTAGCTGTTGTTATAGTTAAAATATATGTCACAATACATAGTAATTTTCTGGTTAGTTGCTTCTCTTCCATGAGACTGTGAGCCATATGTGGGGAAGCAAGGTCCTTTCTACTTTGTATAAGAAAAGGAAAAAGAACAATCTAGGTCTTGTCTTGGCCTAAAAATTAATAAAGGGATACTGAAATAATTATTTAAAAGTCTCTCAGAGGACTAAGGTATTATAATAAATTGAGAGTTGGTTTATACAAATGAATATTATCATTTTAATCCAAAAAGTTAATTGTTAAATATGACATTACAACCAACTGATTGCAATTGGGACTAAACTATAGTACTAATGAAAGCACAGACTACTTTCTTATACTTACATCTGCTTCCAAGTACTAAAGCATGTTTCTTTCATACTCAGCGCTCCCTTAGTGCTATTTCTTTCAATCCTCTCTTTCCTTATCTCAAGAGTTTTAGGAGGTACAAGAGGTAATTTTCATGCTTTTACACCATGCTAATAAGTTAATAGTTGTGACAATTGCTTTCAACCAGGAATGCATATCAGAAACAACTCGGGTCTTTTAAAAAATATAGATGATTAGGTCCCCCATGAAGCCTCTGATTCAGTATGTCTGGTGCCGGCTCAGAGAGCTATACATTTAAAAGGTTGCACATGTAAGTCTGCTATGAACCAAAGGTAGAGATCCACATAAATATGATGTGGAATAGATGTTCCAAGTACAAACTTAAAAGAATAATCAAATCAAATCATGTGAGTGGCACACAGGGAAAATGCAGGAGTAAAATCCTGTCTTCATACTGAGGTCCATACGGGGAGGCAAGTTTTGATTAAGTGTGTGTGACTGTCCTTCAAAAATGCATATACATGCCTAAAAGACAGAGTCAGCCAATGCATATGGTCTGAAATAGGTTTACACATTATGGCACATAACGGTTTGCCACATGTCTTTATTTTACCCCAAATAGCCTGTAACTTCTATGAAAATAAAAATGAAAGCATATACAAAATTTGTGCTGACATTGAAAAAGCACCAATGAATGAATAAACAATTACAATGCAATTTCCTTTTTTTCATGCATAAAATCTAAGGAAACTATATCATGTACTTTTGTAAAAACAATGTTTAATGATGTCGATCACAATCAACTGAAAGATTTTGGTTCACTGACTCACCTACATTGTTAATTGATTTTATTCCTTCTCTAGTTTTCTAATAAGAGGATAAAAAAGACACTGAAATTTAATCTGAACTAATGCTGACTTAAAATCAGCTTTAAAAGACACATCTTACTCAAAAAATACATGGAGAGGAAAGACCAACCTTTATTAGTTGTTACCAAAACCTGCAGAAATGTTCAATTTTGATTTGTGATTTTCCAAGTTAATAAAATAATTGTCTCTGGTACTTTATTTGTTTTGTCTGATAATGCTCACAGGAAGTGCTGACTTTTTATAGATGAAGCAAAATTGAAACCAGACACAGTCCATGTATTCCATGGGTTTCATCTTTTTTCATACAAATTATTTCGTGTTAAAAAAAATTAGACATAGCTGTGGCTTTCCAAAGGCACTTTCGTATGCAGTTAAATCGTACATCTCTTCTAACTGCTGAGACACTCAACCCAAGAAAGACTGAAACAATGTTTTATTTTAAAATTTTTAATTTCTTATGAATTTTTCTCTTTTAATGTGAAGATGTCAAAATATTATTGAAAATGTGCCCTCAACTTCTTTCCAGAAACAAAGAACTCCCAGAAGTTATGGTGCTCAGACTAAAATTTTTGAATGGATAGGAAGCTCTGTTTAGGGGGGTAATTGTTCTCAAAATAAAGCAAGTTTGTCTCCAGGCCATTAGTCATTGCCTACTACAGTATTAAGTTAGACCATTTAGGGTACTATTTGGAAATCCTAGCTTCATTGAGCTTTATATGCAAAAGTACTGCTGATAAGTGTTATTGCTGGAGGCCACTAAATGGTATCCTTATGACTTGAAGGAGTTAATGTCTTCCCTAAGTGCCTCATTAAAAAGCCCACTCCAGACTTTTCCTTTCAGGCAAACATCTTTACAAATCTATAAACCAGATTTGCTGAATCTCCTCTTGAGGAAGATTAAGTGAAAGCTAGGCTTAGGTAAGAGACTTGCACAAGGCTTAAAGCCAATGTCAAGAATCCAAAAATTGGTAAACCTTTCATATTGACAGAGGTTTAAACATAACAATAATATGTAATATATATTTGTAATTACAAGTGTTGATAACTTTAACACATTGTTATGGAAATCTTATGAATCAAGAGGAAACCCATACATATCAATCAGAATGAAGGGAAAGAGAGAGGAAAGGCAGAAAGGAAAGAGAAAGAAAACTTTATTTCTGCATTCATTGCCCAAGGAAGAAATGTAGCATCCTAATGTATATACCAATCCTAATAGTAGATTGGTAAAGATTGGAGAAGAGTTGGGGCATGCCAAGTTCTTGTTCTCCCAAAGGATGTACACCCTTAGCTGAAGAAATGAGCAGGCAATTCTTTGGATGCAGGAAATAGAAGTAGGTGTGACTAATAAGAACTGGCATAAGGAGTCTATATCCATTCCTGATAGAGTCATGTTATTTTGTCTTTAGGTGAAAGAAAAACTCTAGAGAAAGAACTAAAACACTTTCTACCATGTGTTTTAACCATGTTGTAACATATGATAAATATTTTCAATTAAAAAAAATCTGCAGCCTCATTTTTAGCCAGAGTGTTTTAAAATTTTGGAGCTTATCTCATTTTTTGATCATGTGAAATTGATACTCATCTGATAAATGTTTCAAGTTTAAATAAAGCATGATAGTCTTTCTTATTTTAAAAGGGGGAGGAGTAAACGCCATAAAATATGATGATTAAAGAATCTCAGTCTTGTTCCAATAATAAAAAAAGAATTGCTTAGAAATGGATATATTTGGTAAATACTTACAAGACATGAATTGATTCCATACTTAAAAAGTCAGTATCTCTTACTTAACATGCCTAGCTTGCCAAGGTAGCAGATGTTTACAGTTAAGAATTCACCATTTTGGCCGGGCACAGTGGCTCACGCCTGTAATCCCAGCACTTTGGGAGGCCAAGGCGGGTGGATCACGAGGTCAGGAGTTCGAGACAAGCCTGACCAACATGGTGAAACCCAGTCTCTACTAAAAATACAAAAATTAGCTGGGCATGGTGGCTCATGCCTGTAATACCAGCTACTCGGGAGGCTGAGGTAGGAGAATTGCCTGAGCCTGGAGGCAGAGGTTGCAGTGAGCCGAGATCCTGCCACTGCACTCCAGCCTGGGCAACAGAGTGAGACTTTGTCTCAAAAAAAAAAAAAAAAAAAAAACCAAAAGAGTTTCAAGTTTGAATAAAGCATGATAGTCTTTCTTATTTTAAAGGGGGGGAGGGGTAAACTCCATAAAACACGATGATTAAAGAATCTCAGCCTTGTTCCAATAATAAAAAAAGAATTGCTTAGAAATGGATATATTTGGTAAATACAAGACATGAATTGATTCCATACTTAACACGTCAGTATCTCTTACTTAACATGCGTAGCTTGCCAAGGCAGCAGATGTTTACAGTTAAGAATTCACCATTTTGGAAAGTCACCATTTTGGAAAGTCACCATGATGACAACTTTATATTTATTTTTCTGTTATCATTAATTTTAATAATAATGCATTTCACATTAGCCTGAGTCTATAGTCTAATTTTCAGATGACTTCTTCACCTCACATTTTAGTGGTGAAAATAATAATGAGTTAAGATAATTTGCAAAATAGCATTTTTGGCATAGTTAAGTGAAATTTTTGCTGTTTTTGATGTTTTCATCTTGGATAATAAAAATAACTACTGTTCACTGAAAATTCAGTGTGCCTAAGTGCTTTACTTACATTATTTCGAATCTTCAAACATCCCTGTAAGGCAGGTGAAATAGTATCCTTGTCCTATTTTAATGAATGAGAAATCTAAGGTGAGGGTTAAGTGATTTGCTAAAAATCACTCCTCTTGTAAATGGCAGAGTGAAGACTAAAACTGTTAATATGAACATAATTCAAAGTCTTTTTTTTTTCAAATGTAGATAATCTTTTATCCCTCATATAGTTTTAAAATCACCTAGGCAGAAGAGGCCTTCAAATCTAACCTAACATCCCAATTCTACATGCTAATCCCGAAAGATGATGATCTACCTTCAATTTCCACTGAAGATGCGGAGGGCGTACCACTTAATAGGCAGTCCATTTGGTGTTGGGATTAACCATTGGAGAGTTTTCTTCATACTTTGTTAAATTTTGCCTTGGTGGAATCCTCCTCCATTCATTATTGCACTCCCCTCTCAGGCAGTGTTCAAATGCACATTCTAATTCAGTAAATCTGGGCCAGAGCTAGAGATTCGTGTTTCCAGTGAGTTCCCAGAGGATGCAAATACTGCTGGTCCCTGGACCACATTTTAAGAGGTGGACTCAAGTAACCTATCTCTGTCTAGTTAACTGAAATAGCTATCAGGTTTATGCCTAATTGTTTTCTTCTCCAGGTGTTCACCTGTTCCAGATGTAATTTCCAAATTCCTCCCATCCTGTTTGTAACTCCTAGGATAACTTCACTTGTTTGAAAACCCCTAGAATTGAAACTATATTTTTGATGTAACTAGATCATGGCAGATATCAGTGAGTTCTGCATTTTTTTTTTGAGCCCCCCCCCCCACCAAACTACTAGTAATGTAAACTGAGTACATTAATCTTTGTTAATACAAAATGAGCTTAGAGCCAAATAAATCTCTCTTTCAAATACTAGGTCCTTAAGGCAATTTGTCACCCTTACCCTGTTTTCTCACAGTTGATTTAGGTATTTTTTATCTAGGTGAAATATTTTATAATTATCTCTGTGGAATTATATCTTGCTGGCTTCAGCCTACCTTTCCATCTTGAGTTTATGGTATAACAAAGACATCAGGAATCCAACTTTGTGTAAATCCAAACTTTTTAAACGTGCTTTCAGACTGTTCAACTGAGCATCTGATAAAAATGTAGATGCAGTGACACCCCTAGAAACCTCCTTTCATTCATTAAAGCCCACTGTTTACTACCATTGGACCAACTATGAGCCTATTAATGGGTGAACTCTGATGCAAATCAACCACAGTTTTTACAATTGTTTACACGAATATGAAGACAAAACCTAGGCTTGTATAGCATTTCTGCCACCTTTCCCTCTACTTGGTGAGAGAAAATTTATCAAAAAGTCAAGCTAGGAATTACCTCGAAATTTTAGATGCAAAAGAATGAGAATCCATAAATATAGATTCTCCTGCATTACTACACCTTTACATTTTGTCAGCAGATTTTAATAGCTAATTTTGTAGGCACTGACTATGTGATTACTGGATTTTGGATTATTTCAATCCTTGCTCATCTCTGTTTCCTTTTAAAACTGGCATTGTGTTAGCTAATAGGGCTGTATTAAAAATTAGATAAGAAATTACATATAGGGCTGACATATTTGGCATTAAAAAAGAGCTGTGATGATGATGATAATGATGATGATGATATCTGTCTGCTGTCATTTTGCAGACCGCAGTGAATGAGCCGTGGCTCATAGTTCATACCTTGGTGTACTCCTCATGCCTTAAATCTGGTCTTCCCTTGTGACCAACCATAACCAACAGAATGCAATGGAAGTAACACTGTTTCATTTCTGGATCTAATAAAACTAAAAAAGGCTGAAAGCTTCTGCTTTGTCTTTGGAGGATGACAAGTGCTACATAAGAAGTCTGGCAACCCTGGGTCACTTTACTGAAAGAAGCTTAGACTAGGGACATGGAAAGGTCACATGGAGGAGCTTCCAGTCTACAGCCAGCAACAATTAGCCAGCCATGGGGGCGAGGCCATAGCTATTACCCATCCTGTTCCATAACGTGCAAACCTGCCCAACTCCCTTGGTCAGGCTCACATGTCCATCCAAGGTCTGAGTGCTAGCTTCTCCCACTCTCATTCAACTAGGAACAAACCCAGACAATACACAACAGTTCACCAAATAATTTCACTGATACGTTTTTCTTTCTGATGCACACATGGAAATCATTTACTGGAAATGATTTATGAGTGTTTTGTGTCTAATGAAAGTAATGTCACTAATGTATCATTTTATTTCAAAAATAACTCAAAACCACCTAAAATTACAAAGATTCATCATATAGTTTGGAGAAGATAACTTCAAGATAAAACACCAAAAAGCACCATAAATTCTTCCATCTTACCATTTTATAGTCTCTCCAGCCTCTTTGGAAATCTATACTTCCATCTTCACGATGTTGTATTACAGTCCAGCCTCCCCCATTGACATCCATATTGCAAAATACCTGACAAATGGAAACCAAAGTCAAGTAAAAATTACCTCTACCTTAAAAAACATATGTCCTACATGTTTCAAAATAGAAATAAGGTAAGCAGGTCTATAGATTTTTAAAAAACTGAAATTACTATACTGAACAATGTTAACTTAGATACCTTATTGGTTATTTCTTCCTATGATTCATATTTGAGTTTTTTTCTGATTAAATTCCATCAATGATGAATAAATTACTTGCACAAATTTTTATTAGTCAGCTAAAAATTAATAGTCTTTGTCTTAGACTATAAGAAATTTTTTTAAATCTTTGTTTTAAATGGAAATAAGCATTTGCATATGTTCGAAGTTTTGGAAATACTACTAAATTTCCCAAGTTGTAGACCATTTGATTGCCAAAACACAAGACTCAGAATTTCAAAATTTTAAATTGATTGAAATGGGAATACAATAAGAAGAAAAAAAATTGTTAAAATATCATGTTTTAACTATTACATATATTCATTGCATATCAATTCTTATATATGTACATGTTATGGTAGTTATCCTTGATTATTCAGTATTACATTAGGGACAATATTTGTAGCATAGCATATGGAGAATATATTATTTGCTTGTATTTTAGTCATGAACAATAACAGGGGAACATGACATACTGTATCTCTTCTGACTGTGACAAGCATTTCTTTCCCTTGTGGAAAATTTATACAAATCTTACAAAGACTTATGCTCATCTTAATTATTCAAAATATAATGGTATTTATTTAGAAATTGACTCATTTCCCCCGGAGTCTTCCCAAGAAGACAGACATATCTGTAATGGAATTATCTTCAGAGAGCAATCACTGTAATTGATGTAGCATGAATGTGGCAGCTTGATTATTCGACAGGGACTATGGGGAACACTATTCCCTCAACAACTGAATCCTAAAGCATGTTGAAGGCTGACTGAAGGTGGGCTATGATGCAGCAGCAGCAAGCAAGCAATGTGGACACAGAGCTAAGCTTTGATTAGAGGAAAAACCTGAAGTGTTTCCCCTGAGGCATTGCATTTCCAACAAAAGTAACAAAAAGGGTATAAAAACAGTGGCAAGAAATGTCACTCAAAGGACAAATTGTCCATATACTTCCTCAGAGTGAAAGGGTATAAGATATACATGCCTATTTGTGAGCATATGATATAGAACAACTGTCCTCTCAAGGGCTCTCCCCCTACTTTGACAACAGCCAGATTCCTAGGGCTAATAAGGACATACTAAGACATACGTATATCTTCATTAGCCCTAGGAATTGACTCGCCTCTAAGACTGTGCATTTTAAAATTTGATTCCTTTCCCAATGCTCCCCACTGCCACTAATTCTTTAACCCTTCTGCACCTGCTCTTGGTCCTCAACATAACCTCTAGCTAGGCTTTCATCTTCCTTAATTAATTCATTTATTCACTTTATTTATTTTTTTTTTTTTACTTAATGAGCATTCTTCGGACTCAGTTTTCAATTACAATTGGGGGTATTATTATAAATAAAATATGGGTCAGGTACTCAAAACATGTCAAAGTTTCAATAGTGACTGATTTCACAGGATTAAGGAGACTGAATTCATAATTTTCAGTTCTAATACCTGAAGAATCACAGAGACAATAATATAAATGAGAAATTCAAGAAAGAGAACATGAGCAAAGAAAATGATCATACTTTTTGACACCCTAGCCTTTGAGGTAGCAAAGATATCCAAAGAAAAAAGTTTATTTGGCAGTTCAAGATGATCTAGACCAAGGATAAAAATATGGATAAGAGCATAAGGAAGTAAGAAAGGAATTGCTGTTAAGAATGACATGCTTGTTAAGGACCATATAATATCAATACCTTACATGCATTTTCTAACTTATTCTCACCATACCCCTATGTAGGAAATAGGTATGATTATCATCTCCATTTTACAGATTGAAAAATACTGAGGTTTAGAGTAGTTCAGTAACTTATCAGTGATTATACCCAACGACAAACTCTGGATCTGGGATTTAAAGTTGATTTGAACTGGATTCATAATTGAACTCTATGTATACCTAATTCAAAATTATTGGGAATGATCTGCTTGAAAGCATTTGTTGATAGCATGAAAACAAATGCAATTACTTAAACAAGTAAAGAAAAAGGCAGAAACAGATGTGTGTGGATGGGAGTGAGAAGGGCCAAAGAATGGGCTTTGGTGAGCGCCTGAGAAAGATGGAATACATCAGGAACCTTTAGGTGGGCAGGAATTTCTTTTGATTTACTGCTGTCCCCAGTACCTTGAGGTGTGCCTAGCCTATAGCAGGTACTAAATGAATATTTGTTAAATAAATGGAGATGCAATAGGAGAGATAAAATAAGAAAATGTGATTAATGGAATGCAAAGAAAGGGATGGATTTAGAGTTGGGGAGGTGATAATTAAATGTTTCAGAGAAGTGAAGATAAAAAAAAACTGATTAAGAAAATATAGACTTCAATTTGAATGAAGGGGCCTTTAGTGACCTTGGTGAGGGAGAATGCAGGATTGGGAATAAAATCAGATGACATAGTTTAAAGAGGGCATAGGTGGTGATTCAAGAGAAGTGGTCAAAGGGGAGCTTTACTGGTAAAATTTAAATAAAAAAAAAAAAAAGGAAAGTGAAAATATCAAGGAAATATTTTGCTAGAAGCAGCTAAGTTTCTCAATTGAATGTTATCATGACCTGACTTGTTAATCCAGAATGAATGTTTTTATCCATTTTTGTTATTTTATAATGGACACTGATTGCCTAAAGTTTGCCAAGTTGTGTTTGCAAAGCTGTAAAGTCCACTTATGTACCTGGGGAAAAGAATCACTACATTTATAAATGTAGAGTGCATAGAGGAAACTATACTCTACAGTTTTTAAATTAATGTTACCTACATTATTAAAACTCTATGTACTTAGCCTTTAAATCACCCATAAGTTTTTGAAAAAGACAACTTTCCTTCTAATCAGAGGTATCCAGTGACTTGTAAATGTTCAGATGTGCTGAGACTGCTTCTTAAATAAATACCTAGAGAAAAAACCATTGGGAAATAGAAATTACCCAGGCAGATTACAAAGCTGGAAGCTGAGGGGCAGAAAGGCTAAGGGGTTAGACATATGCTTCCCAATTCTTAGGAAGACTTAAAACATCAATGGTAACAGCTGCTCTTTGTGCTATCTAGGCACAATGGAGCTGAATGACACCTTGGTAAATATCACAGACTTGAACACTACATTGCCTGGATTTAAAACCCACCTCTGCTCTCTCTATCTACCACTTAGATATTTTCTAAGAATTTGATGAGTTAATGCATATAGAATTTTTAGAATAGTGTTTGGCATTTAATAGGCATTGTCACTACTCCTGTCTCTTACATGTATTACTGATGACATGATACACATTTATGTTACGCATTATACACTGTCTGTATATAATGTAATATTTAATATGTATATAATATTTAAATTTTATATACTATAGTTATATAACATTGCATACAAATTTTATAATTTAATATAAATAATCTAAAATATACAAAACCAAAACATGTAGAAGTTTAATAAATTGTCCTTATAATTATGATTTCTAGGCTCTAGTTATTACAATAATATTGGCATCACTAATCATTGAGAATGCTACCTTTCTATATGTATTACATATATACATGTATACACACACACACATACGTATATGTATATTTAAGAAGTTGGATCTACTCTAGCAAAGACAAAACACCTATTATTTTTAGTCAGAAAAAAAAGCCTACGCTTAACAGATGAGGGAAATTAAAAAAAAAATAGATGGTAGGTTTTAGAAAGATTTGAAAGGCTTGAAATTTCACTTGCCAATATTGTGTGGTCTGTGTTATCTGGCAGTGTCCTTCCTGTGGACAAGGCCCTGCTAAATTAACTATGCCTATTGCATTTATCAATCATATGACTTGGGCTTAACTCTATCCAAGAAAAGATTGAACTGGCTCCAATCCCAGGCAAGGTCAAAGCTTTCAAGCATTAAACACCTTTAACATAATACAGAGGCTTAAACCCAAACAAAAAGGGAAATTTGATTCACATAGTTTTTATGCTTTTATGTTGCATAGAAGTTGGAATGATTAGACTTGTGAGTGTTAATTATTTTTCCATAACCATAAATGAAAAGGGCTTAACCCATTTGTTATAATACTTTTCCAAGGATTAGGGGAATTATGAATTCAGAATCAAATTTTTAATATTTTACAATAAGTACAGTAATGATTAAATGGTTTGTTTTTTGGACGAAACTAGGCACCTGGTTTTGGAAACATAAAATGAAAGGAAAAGTCCTGTTTCTACTACCACTGTACATTGAAGGGAATTCAGAAAGGAAAATAAACACAAGCCGTTAATAATATAAAAGCAGAAAGTAAATATGGAAACCACCTAATCTAATTTTCTATCTGCTTGAATAATTAGTTTTAGGAAGCCATCTTTGGCTTCCACATTTGAAAAGATAACATTTCTCTAATTTTCACAGATTTTTTTTTTTTTTTTTTTTTTTTGGCATGGAACAACATCAGTTGGAACAATTAATGGTATTACAATCCTGTTATACTTGCAACTCTCACACTGACTATAAGATGAATAGTTTCTGTTAATAATTTTGTCCCTTTTCTTCAATAAACCTATGTTATTTTTGGTGCATACCATGCATGGTTGACTCTTGTCTTTGTGTAGGTTGCCTTGAGTTTCTTACCCTTGCCAAAACTTCTGAAAACATAATGAGCAATGTTTTGACTAAGCATATCCAGGGGTAACACCAAACTTCCTATCTACACTGCACAGTCTACATGGAAGGGTGAAAGCCCTAAAGATGAATTTGGTAGCACTTTCTATAGGATTAAGACAATGTTGACAGTTTATTTCAAGATGGAAGAAACTGAGATTACAGGATGGTGAGAATGAGGTGAGTTATAATGAGAACATGAATCAACTTACCTAATTTTCTAAAAATAAGCCTTTGCCTGTGTAGCTCTCATGTCACACGTGTTTACCACTCCATGGGGCAGCAGGTTCATTTTCAAAATTATGACTGATACAATTTCCATTACCATTAATATATATAATGATCCCGCTTAACCCTCTGATTAAAAAGATGTATTCTAAAATTAGATTCCTTTTTTCAAAGTCACTGTTAAATATTTGCTAATAATTTGTTTTGGGCAGGTTATTTTTCCAAAATAGGAATAATGGGAATAATGGGAGTATCTATCTCATAGGGTTGTTGAAAAGCATAAATGAAGGACTGTATATATATATATATATATATATATATATATATATATATATATAAACAACCCTATGAGATAGATACTCCCATACACACACACACACACACACACACACACACACACTATATCTATCTGTCTATATACACACACACACAAGGCATATATATATATGCTCACAAGGCATATATATATGTGTGTGTGTGTGTGTGTTTAGAGGAAGATTGACAAAATGTAAATGCTCAATACATTTGAGCTATTGTATTAATCAGCCTCTAAATTACTTTTGAGGAAATTCATACAATATTTGTTCTTACCAGTGCTATGCTATGCAATTATATTAGGGGATTTAACACTAAATTTTTTACCTGTAAAAATGTATATGTATGTCAGTTTGAAATACCCATCTTCATTATAGAACTATGTTACTACTTATAAGAGAATCTATGATTATAGCAGGGAAATAATAAAACAAGAGAATAAACATTTAAGTCCAGAAAAAGGCCAAAGTCCTTATCTCTTCAGCTCAGTTATCTCCCTTTCTCACCACACTCTACTAGTATTCCAATAAAACTAAATCTAAATCTAATAATAGTCTTGACTAGGTAACACGGGAACTTTTCCTTCTTCTCTCTAAAAAGCCATGGGGGCCATTCAGCAATGATAAAATTTGCTCCTTATGGGTATGTATGGGTATATAACTGCTAACCTGTTCAGGTTATTATTTTTTCTTAGACTTAAATCTCAGAAGTTAATCCAGTCGATAACTGACATTTGTGAATTTAATATTTTAAGTTTTATTTATTCAAGAAGAACCCCAAATCTCCATCATATTTAAAAACCATCATTTTGTAGAAATGTAAGCTTGAATCTTGCTCTCCTGATGAAACCAACTCAGGAGACAGCCATGGAAGGAGTGATTTAGATTCTCCAATACTCTATTTTATGTAAGCATGAAAAGGAAACCTATTCAAGATTATGAATTGAGACGGGATCTTTTTCTTCACATTACCAGGAGCAGTGGTTCTACAAATAGCCTGTGTTCTATTTGCATCGCATAATGTTTCAAACTAGAGTTGTAGTTATATATGAACTAAAGTCCATAGAATGACGGAAGTTGTATTTGCACTGCACCCCTTTCCCCAAGGGTCACATGGTAGTACTGGTGATGAAGTCAAAAAAATTCTAAAATTGTGAATATTCTTGATCTGAAAACTTTGGAAATTATTTTTAGATTCATGTATATCATAGAATTGCTATGAGTCTAAATGGAAGACTGGAAGTTCACTTAATATTTTTAGTCAACTTTATTTTTATAGTCAGGTTATAAGCTATAGTAGAACTGACAATAATTTAGGGGTCCTTTCAGGTCTTGACTAGTACTGTAGGTGAATGATAAAGCATATATTTTAGCTCTACCTCCCGCTCCTGGACAAATTCTCACATACTTCATATGCCGTGTGCGTGGTGTGTGTTTATGATGTGTTTATGATGTGTGTGTGCGTGTATGAACTGAATTTAAGCTTAAGTGTGATTTTACGATATCCTCCTTAGAATAAGTTATCCATATCTCCTCACTCCCAGACTTGCCATTGTTTTTCAGTTTTTCATTTGTTTGCTTGTTTAAGCAATGGGATTCAGCAAAATCTTGCAGAGAAACCAAACATGAAAAATAGGCAAACCCACACTTGGTAGATGGCCAAGGTAGCAACCTATAGAATAGTGCCTCCTGCCTTTCCTCTCTCCTGTGCCCACTCCACTTGTAGACAGCATCAAAGGTATCTTTCAAGAAGAAAATGCTGTCCCAGCAAAGGGGAAAAAGAAACCATTTGAGCTAACATAAATAACTATTCCTTATGAAAATCAAGAGAGAGGGAAAGGACATTGGTAGAAGGGAAAATAGAATTGTATGGACTATAATCAAGACTTCCTATGTTGCCAATTAAGTGGCATCTGGCAAACTGGGCTCCGTGATTCATTTCCTTTGCCTATCAAAGGAGACTAACAATCGGGAAGACTACGTAAGTTAGTCTGACTTACTATGCACTATATAGAAATGTTGATATTGCCGTCAGCAGGCCACTGATTCATTCATTCATTTATTCCAGCACAAATGTATTGAGACCTACTATGTGCCAGAAACTATACTAAGTTCGAGGAAATCAAAGATAAAAGCACCGTCTCTGCCTTTTAGAACTCTGGTTGTGAGAAAGTTATGTAAAGTTGCTTGAGGGAATCAGAGAAGATTCCAAGAGCATTTGCACAGGCCCCAGAGGAAACAGGGATAAGAGACAAGTATTTAGGTGGGGGAATGAGGGGAGGAGAGTTGTTTTATCTTGCAAGGGCATGTGGTTCTCTTGGCACCCTGGGCTTCTAGCTAAAGTTCGTAGACACTGAAGAGCAAGGTTCTTGCCTAATCTCACTGTCTTTTGCTGTCTCACCTCAAAACTTCCTATATACTCTGCTTTAAACAGAACGTTTATATCACTACATTTTGACAGCATTTTATACCTATCTGCATACTTGTCTATCTTCATCATTACACTAGAAACTGTTTGTTTTATATTTATTTTCCTGACAAATGCATGACATCCACTTAATAGTATTGAATAAAGGCATGGATGGATGATTTAATGAATAAATGGTAGAAGAGAGTATAAAAAAAGAGTTACAGCAGGAAGATAGTGTTTGCTTACTTCAAAGTTTACTTGGGGTCTTGTTCAACATACTGATGAATCTGAACCTCCAACCCACTCTTTTATGTAAATACGGAAAGCAAATCCTTTCAAGATTATGAAGTAAGATAGGAAATGTTTCTCCTATCCTAATAGGAGCAGTGATTCGCAAACAGTTACATGTGCTTCCTCCCTCTCTCCACAGTATTTGACTTGTGGATGATGTGTGTTCTCTGGATTCTTGGGTCTTTGGAAGGTGGCTTCTAACTCTTTACCATACATTCATGGTAGACATGACCTTGACCTGAAATCTGTACAAGGCAAATGCTTATGAGCAATGGGTCATACTAGGAATACCAAGGAATAAATGGAAAATTTGGTGTGAAAGAAAAGGTATGGGGGTTGGGGATTTCTGTACAATAGGATTTTCATGCTTTATGGACCTGGGAAACAGTATCTCTGGGAGAAAAAAGTTCAGGCATCTCTATATATATTTCCAGTTTAACAAGCTCACAAATCAATCTGAATATCCAACAATTCTGCTGGGATCTGGTTTCCATCTCGTAAACAAACACTTCTGGTTTTACCTTTTTGGGTTCTGGCATATTATTAATATAAATAGTGTAGACTCCACTTTTATTAAAACCAGCTTGATATACATCTGCACAGTCTCTAAATGGTTTATCTTCCTCTCTTTTTCCTCCCTTTAGTAAAACTGCAAAAAAAAAAAAAAAGATTGCAATATGTGAATATCAGTACCATTAGTAGCCAAATGGACTCCAATAATAGCTAAGCATGTCTTCATTTCCTCCACACAAATGTCAATATTGCACATAGTAAAAAATCAATCATAAAGATAATACTAGATTTTGAAGTGGCTTACAAATTTTTTTTTTAAATCTAAAAGAAAATGCTGTAGAGCAATTTCTAACTGAATGCTTATATTTTATTTAATTTCTTAATTCTTATTTTTCTAGGTATCCTTTCCAAAACATCAGCTTAAGGAACAAATGACCTGGTCATGTAATATCTTCAATTAGTAGCAATTACGTCAAGTTTCCTGTAATTTCTAAAACATTCTTACCTACGTTTCACAGGAAAGTTTAAAAAAATGCTCATACACTTTTTGGAGCAGGAAGAGATGAAGATAAATTCAAACATAAAAATGCAATATGGAAGTTTTAAACACTAAAAGCAAGTAGTACTGTTTTTCTGTGACTTTATATTGAAGAGCTTCTAGAAATTTTTACCAAAAAAAACAAAACAAAACAAAAAGAATAAACAACTCTTACAATAATTAGATTTGGAAAGTAGAAGAGTTTATGACCCAACTTAACTACCTACAATGAAAATGTAACCGAACTTTGTTCTTTCTTTAATGCCCTGAAGTTAAATCATTAGGCAGATGATACACAAATAAAAGAACAAACAAATGAATACAACTTTGAAATTGAGTTACATAGGAGGAGGAGTTCCAGTAAAAGCTAAAAGTTAAGTGAAGACAGGAAATCTATTAATAGAGATTATCTCTATTGAGAAAAACTTATTTTATTTACTGAGTTTTATCCATTATTAAGTTCATACCAATGAAATAAAAATATAAAATAACCCATAATTCATAATTCTTAGCTAAAGATATGTTATATTTATAAAATGTTTATGATTTAATATTTTCTGTTATGTATTATTTTAGTAATTGTTTTTATTTAATCTTTTTCTAGAAATTAAGATTAAGACTATTTTGTAATCTTACCCTTAAAGTTTTCTATCACTTAATAAATATCTGCTTTCAATCACATTGAGTTGTAATACTCTTTTATAATAAAATACCAAAGGTAAATTAGGAATCAAAACTTTTACACTGATTTTATATGATCTAAAAATCTAAAATCCAGGCCTGACTTATTACTGGGCTTCATACTAAATACCGGCCTTTCATTGCCTAATGTTTACTAACTTATAAGTATTGAGCAGTCTAATCTTTGTGGAAAGAATTACTATTGCAATATAAATTACTCAGATTTTTTAAAATACTAAATTATGTTTCAAGAAAATGAAATATTTATGTCAGATATGTTGCCATAACAAAAAAATAGTACTAAAGCACTTAATAACATTATGATTTTCTATGTAGCTCATGTCTGCACTAATGGTTTTAATGAATTATACTAATAATTACATCTAAATATCACCATCACAATTGCCATGTCAACACAAAATAAATAAACTAACTAGAAAGCTACAGATTCATGTAATAGTGAAGAAGTACTGCACAGAATATATGCAAATAGCAATTTAAAGATGCATAGATAAATGCCTACTCAAAAACCGTCTTTAATGACACTGAGGATATCAATGGATTATACAAAGGTATCCATTTCAAGAGTATTGATGTAGTTTACTGGTGTTCATTTATTCTAACTTTGAGGACTGCTATGTTTCTAAATCAAAACAAAATTTTTAAATGTTACTTACTGCATCCTTTCTTCTGTTGGAAAGCTGAAAGTAACCAAATTAGATGCCCAGAAAAAAAAGAGATGTAAAGAAATACCAACTAAAATTTATGATCACTTGAGAGGACAGAAAGCACAGGAAGATGTGGTCAGCAGGAACCCAAAGGTAAACCCATTTTTCTCTTTTGAGAGAGAGAAAGTCATTTACCCATGGAAAAATTGCTTCTCTTGTATATACCACATCCTGCCCTCCCCTTTTTAGTTACGTATGGAGAACACATTCCCTTCACATTTGTCTGCCATCTCTCCTCCCGTTTTCTTTTCCACTTCAGGAAGATGTGGGTGAAGGGGCTGTGTGTGGGAAGAAGCAGCTATTTCACACACGTTTAGTAACCAAGAAAAAAGGAAAAAGTTGGCTATTGTCTTATTTTTGTGAAAACTATAAATTTGTTGTCAAAAGCATGAATACAAATTCTATACTTGGGAAAACGGTTTGAGAATTCTACCACCAAAGGTACACCTAGTATTATGGTTATATTATAGATTTTTTTATTTTTATGTTAACATATCTGAAATACATATTATGTTTTCTTGAAATTTAATTTGGTATGTTTGAAAAATTGAAATACTCATATTCTTTTTTTAAAAAAAAGTCATTCTTTCCAGAAATATTAGATTGCTTATTTTTAATTACTTACCAGTTAGCAAACATATGCCTGAAAGTTAATCCAGGCTATATTTTAGAATAGCAAGGCACTGAAAGTCAATGTAAAAGCTGTATCCACAGCTTACCTTTGATATTTTTATTATATACTACAGTTTGAACAATCTACCCTTACCCCTCTGTAAGGGTAGATTGATTTTTGGAAGTTTTTTCCCTTAATCTATAAAGTGAGGTAGTTATAAATCCTTCGAGATGGGTATATGAATTATATAATACAGTGCAAAGACAGTGAAGCATAGTAAGTACTCAAGAAATGGTAGTTACCGTGGTAATGATAACACTGTTAACAGCAATATTATACTGTTACTCCTTCTTATGGAATGGACACTAGCAGAGTGTGGAAGGCTAGCCAGTCCTGTCTAGAGAGTGGTGGATGCTGCTGTCTTCCACCTTCCGATTAAAACACAGCAGTTATAGTTGACTGATCATATTTAGGATCACATTGAATTAGCCTCTCTTGAATTTTGAATTTCCTGAACATTGCAAGTGCTAGCACCAGTGATTTTTTTGTTTTTTATTGGGTCTTGAGATTCAGTTAGATAGAAGATAGAAATTGGAGGAATATTTAGTAAATGACGCAAGAGACAGATAGATACAAAAGACTTGATGGGGCCAAGAGCAATGGCTCATGACTGTAATACAGTGCTTTGGGAGTTAGAGGCAGGAGGATCCCTTGACGCCAGGAGTTCAAGACCAACCTGGGTAATACAGTGAGATCATGTCCCTTAAAAAAAAAAAAAAAAAAAAAAAAATAAACAAAAAAAAAAAAAAAAAAAAAAAAAAAAAAGTCTGAACTAAGATTTGATGGAAGAGTAACAAACTGATTTGAAAGCATGAGTTAAAAGGTATGATCTTTATGTCTAAAATTCTTTCTTTGACCACATATTCTTATTTTTCCTTTCTTATTCTTTAATTTCTAATGAGTTCATCTTCCTTCTTGTGGAGAATTTAGATCCCCACCATTCCTATCACTGCTTTCCTAGCCTCCCTTTTCTTTCTTCTTAGCCTCGATCCCAGACTCAGGAATTTAATAATGGCCCATTTGGCCTCCCTGGTCTCTCTATCCATTGTCCTTACATCCACTCATGTTTGCATAGGTAAATCCCGACCCCTAGATGGGCATTCATTCACTTTCTCAAACCCCTTCTAGACTGCAAACACTGAGTCATTTCTAACAAACTTTCTATGACATTTCCTGTAGAGTGTACTGCAAATCTTTCTACTTAAAAAAAAAAAAAACTAAAAACTAAAAAACTAAATCATATTCTTATCTTCTCTCACTCCTTATAAATGACTTTTATGGTTTACTATGAAGATCAAAGCCATTTGATATGTCTCCTCAACTCCCTTCCTCTACACTGCAGACGTGGTCTTCACCTCTTTACCCTCACCTCTTGTGTTGACGTCTCCTAGTCCCTTTCAACTTCTCCAATTGTCTTTTCTCTTTCCTCTTTATCTGTTTCTTTTCCTCTCATCACCTACCATGTAGATGTTCACTAAGATTCCATTCTTGAATCTCTATTTTTATTACATCTGTTCATTTTGCAAACTATCTTGGCTTCCAACTGCTACACAAAAGATTTCTAATATACACAGGAATTTTTTAACACTGAGTATTTGCCTCTCAAGTCTTGACCCTCAGAGTCATATAGCTACTTGCCTGTTTGGCAGTCCTTCCTGCTATGCCAACTTTCACCTGTTTTATTTTACCTAATCTTTCCTTACAAATCCTGTGTTTTCTCTTTCCTTTATTAGTCCCACTATCCTTCCCCAGATTTTATCAATTAAACATTAGTGAAAGTGTTAATTTTTTAAATAAGACAGTGTGTGGATTTTCCATTTGTCCCTCTGCTTTTTATCCTCTCTTAGTTCAATTGTCCTATATTATTAATTCAACAAATATTGATGAACATTTGCTTGTTTTAAGACTTTTCCTAGGCAATGGAGATAAAGTCATAAACCCAAACCTGCCCTTAATGTGATCACAGCCTGCTATGAAAAAGATCTTCCATGAAAGCTATACCCATGATTAGTAACTTTTATGATGGGACAAAACTCAATTCAAGGTGCCTTAAGCAAAAAGATAATTTATTGAATCATGTAACTAAACAATCCAAAGTAGAACTTTAGGTAAGTTATGATCAGGTTTCAGACAATGTGACCAGAAATTGGTTTCTCAGACTTTTTCTTGACCCACTTTTTCTTGACAATCAACCTGGTCACAAGATAGCAGGCAATAACTCGTAGGGCTATAATGGCATCAGTTCAAATATAGCACCAAAGAGAGAGAATACAGACAATTGTTATCTTAGAGGTATGTATCAAGCACACTGGAAAAATGCAAGAATATACTGCATCTGCCAGGTGGACTCCAGGAAGGCTACCTAGAAGAGATAACACTTGAAAGAATAAAACATATAGAAAAACTTATCTGACCTAAATTTAAGAGCCTGGTATTCTAGTTCAAAGACTTCGCCCCCAGCTATATCAGCAAATAAATCTAGAAAGTCCTGGAAAGGAATCATTATTCATTCTTTTCATTTAGCCTTATCTATACAACCAAATCTTTGCCATCTAAAGGGATAGAATAGAGACACAAACAGGTGCATGTCTGTCTTTCACCAGCCAACATTCAGTCAATAAGAAACCTGACACCCTGAGACTAGCAGCTATTGACTTTGTCCTGATCTTCCCTTCCTTTACCCAACCAATTTCAATCCAGATGGTGCATCTGCCACCAGACTGACTTCAGGGGCGGACCATGAAAGCTAAGGCAGAGAGTCACTTCAATTCAGATGAACCTTCAAGAGAAAACTTCCTGGAATGTGGAATTGGTGCTTATGAGCCTCAGCAATGCTAGCTGAGAACACAGAGGGCAATTAGCCTTGCTACCAGAGACGATGTAAAAAGCCAAAGCCTTTATCTTATCCATTTCCTGATGAGTTGCTATAAAGAAATCAATTATTCAATCATTCTTTTTAAACCTTAAATATGGCTAATGGTTCATATATTTCCAGTATCTAGCAAACATCAGAATACGTGTAGATCAGGTTACTTGTTCAAGGATAGTCCTTGATACATCATCCTTAGGGAGATCACAGCACTAGAAATTGACTCTGAACCTGTGATTTCAACACAACAGGTCACTGAAATTAACTGAGCATGTGAAGGAAGAAAATAGCACATCTGACAAGGTGCAAACAAGCAAACGATTGATTAGCTTTTGCGCTTTTTCAGCGAGGTGTGTGGGCATTTTATAGAAAAACAATTTTGAAGACACTCTCTAGAATCCTATTTATTTGAAAGAAACTTTAAACATGAAAGAAGGTAATGCCTTGCATTTCAAGCGTGTCAAAAAATTAAAAGATTTCCAGCCAGTCCAAGTTTCAGTATTTTATGGGTGGGTATAGGGGTGAGGGAGACTTCACAATGACTTTCTAAATATATTACATTACTTTCTAAATATATATATATACATACACAAATACATACAAGCTGTATGCTTATAAATGGAAAATGTTGAGGTTGGTATTTTTTCTTACAGAAAACACGTGCATACAAACCTAAATACCTCTGGGCTGACATCTCAGCATGACTGTTTTTAACCTACAAAAATGGCAATTGAATATGTTTATATGTGTGTGTGCACATGTGCATGTGTGTGAAACAGTATAACAAACACATATATTCTATTCTTAAATACTCTTAATTTGAAGTGTTTTGTTAGCTAAAAGTGTACTTTTTATTTACAATAGCTACTTCTTTTTTCAAAGACCCTCCAACCTTGTTATAAGGGAACACTTCAACATCATTTATCTACATAGAGGCAGGATGTTTGGGAAAAGAGAGAGGAGGCAGCAATGACAAGAACAAAGGATATGTTGACACGAGGATAGCAGAGAGCCATAGGCAGTAGTATTGTCTGAGATGGAAACCCTCAGAAGAAAAGTGAAGCAGTAACGGCCCACAGTGCCAAAAGCTAACAGAGCATGAGGAGGTGAGACGTCTCAAAGGAGCCATATTGGATCTCATCATGTCCAGACTCTAAAAGCCACACTGACTCAGGATTTACCCCCATTCATTTTAGGCATTATTCTCATAAGCTGATAGTTGGTCTCCCAGCCCACAGATCATTTGCTAGAAGCTACAAAGACAGAGAATAGGCTGGTGGGGAGGTGAGAGTGGGAGTAGGTGGGAGTGTGTGTGTGTGTGTGTGTGTGTGTGTGTGTGTGTGTGTTTGTGAGAGGGTGTATTTGCATTCATCTTCTAGTGTCAGGTGTGGAGACAAGAAATTGGATCGTTGAAAGTTTATGTGTGTGTATGTGTGTGAGGAAAAGACAGTAAATTTTCAAAAGTAGGCAAAACTAAGAAATAATAATAATTTGGGCATTGAATAATATAAAGGGGGCAAACTATATTCTTTCCCAGAGGCATCATGGTATTACAGTGAAAATTTATATGGATAATAATGAATTAAATTATTAGAAAAAAGCCTTCATTTTATTCAATTTTCTGAAAAAGAGAGGAGGGCATAAAAATGCAGATAATTTATCATCACATTTAAAATTTTCTTAAAATTTTACTACTTAAAGGATACATTTTAATTATCTGAAAAATATATTGCCCATGATGTATAATTGCAGATACACACATTTTTAATAATATTGAGATATACATAAGGTATATAAACTCTTACGTTTATGTGGACGTGAAAAGCATCCTATGTTGTAAGTGAATCTCTAATTTTTTAATGTGAAAAAATAATTAAATATTAATTAATTCTACATACTTCTACTGCAGTTTGATTTCTATTTAAATAAATCTGGCAATTATCTTCTAATGTGAAATGATTCCCATGTGTATTACAATGTATATTCAATGCCTATTACTACTTAAAGTAACCAAGAATGAGTGAAAAAATACTTGACTGAAAGATAAAAATGGATATATACACCATCTTTGTTTAGTCGAGTAATCTTCCGTTTTACATAAAATTAATTTCTGTGTTTTCCCTCTGGGCATCTGTTGGGCAGTTATGACTGTTGCACATCACTTGCCGTTTGTTCAGGAGCCCATTTCATGCACAAAGACATTTCAGATGTTTCATGTGTGTTAATTTCCCATGTAATTTTTTTTTCAGCCTGGCTACAATGTACTGATTTTGTACAAAGGATTTCCCATGCATGTGGGAAAGCTTACAGGGCATCTTTTGTGCTCTACTCTGAGCAGATAAATATAATTGATTTCAGCAACAGCCATTAAAAATGGAATGAAAGTCCTTGGGCAATGCTGTAAACATAGAAAGCAGTTGCCAGATGCTTTTGAAAACCGACATACAAACAAAACTTCCCTTAGAAACTTTAAGTAAATAAGGAGTGACTGTCACCACAGGTAGGTCACCTTGATTGTTACTCTTGTGGTGTAATAGACTTAAAGAACAGTATTTGACTTCTAGCCCCGGCTCTACATGGGCTTCTGCTCTGAATACAGGGCTTCACCAGTTATTAGGAGTGACACAAAACCAAGAGACAAAGTTGCAATGATTGATATGAGGCATGAAGTATGTGGGATTGTCTAGGATACCAGGCAAACTCTAATGTGTGCTATACTTCTGTGTTAAGCAACCTGGCAGCAGAGCTGGGACTAGAGCAGAGATGTCATGATTCTTGCTCCTTCTAAACCACTATGCCTGCCCTCTTGGTGGTAGACATCTGCTCCCAGATACTGGAGAGAAACCATCTCAATCTATAATTCCTAACTCTAGAGAGACAGGTTAGAGAATTAATTTTGATTAAGATTAGGTTTGTGTGTGTGTTTTTGTGTTCATGAGGCCTAAACCACTGGCAATAGCTCCCTTTAGAACCAAATCTCCACTTAAAATTACACCCAAAGTTCAAACTCACTATTCTAAAGGAACTCATTCCACTTACAAAAATGAAATGTTCACACCTAAAAATAATTAAGATACATGCAAAGATATAATAAATATACACATTTTTCAGAATGTGAACAGCCAACTAGTACAAGGATGAGATTCCAGTGTACTTAAAATTAGTTTTCATGTTGACATCCTTTGGTTGGTAATAAATTATGAGCTCCTATAGGAAGGTGAAAATGTCACTAGTTTTAAAGGTTCTTTGCAATTGACCTTTAGAACAATCTTATGCTAAAAATAAGTATTTGTTTATACACATTTAAAACTAAATGTACAATTGCAACATTTCTCAGTTTTACCTTCTTTTTCTCTCAATAGTCTAAAAAATTTCATGAGGTTTTCACTCTATAGCTGATATGATGCATACATACTTAATAATGTTAATAAAACATTTTTTTCTTACTGTCTCTCAGAGTAATTATAGGTGATATTTGTTTCAGTGTAAAGTACTATATCTTACTTGTGACTAATATCTACTGTTCCATTTTGTCCCTGGATTTAGAAAGTATTTGTTGAATTTGACTTCCGTGTGGATGAGTCCAGGAAATGACTTAGTTGAAATCTATTCAAACTGTTTGTGCTTCTTTGCTTTAGCCTACCAGGCTATGAAAGTATAAGGGAAGAAGGATGGAGTTTGCTCCTGGTAATATTGGAACATCAAGGAAATACTCTTATTTTGTGGCCTTTAATCTCCGTAATTTCCAAGCCCAGCTGGAATCAGGAGATATCCCTTTTCAGATAGTTCATCTTGTTTCTGAAGTTAAAAATTCCAATTCCAAAAGAGAATTAACCACAAAATTTCAAATCTCCCCCCAAAGATGGGGTTTAGAAATAGTTCATGGGAGAGGTCAAGGACTATGTTATTTTTTATTATGTTATCATTAGTTTGGCTATCCACTATTCCTACAATTTTTTTTTTTTTTTGTTACAGAAATTACAACTTTTCTAAAAGGCAAATAACATGCTCCATCAAACAGGAGAAATGTACCATTTCCAAAAATAAACAGTCAATTTTGCCTTAAGCCATTGGGTTTTATGAAAGGAAGTGCTAGATAGTGTGGTTCACTTTAAGGAAATTGTAAATATTTGACATATACTTTTCTGTCAAGATAAAGCATTCCCTCATTAAATGGGAACAAGTACTCATTGTAGTGTTCAGCAGATGACTTCCTGTATTTTTATTTCTCTTTCTACCTAATCTTAAATTGTGCATTACAAGTGATAAATGAAAAACTGAGTATTTTACCCAGTCAATGAAACTGATATTTTCCATTTTTATCAGTGTTTCTATGAGTGACATTCAGAAAGTTTTAATTTCCTCCCATCACTTGTGATGTTTTTAGAGTCATTCTTAACTCAAGGGACTTGTAGTTCAAACTATCTTATCCCTTACTGAATGATATAATCTTCATAAACTCAACAGGCACTGCATGGGAGGTAAATTCCTTTCAGATGGTAGAATTATTCTGAGAACCAAGCCAAAAGACTCCTCAGCATTGAGAAGGAAGCAAATGCCTCATTTCCCCCTTTAAGAAGGCTAGAGGACCCAAAATAATGATCAAATGTTCCATATCACTGCAATCAGCCTCTGGGAAAGACATTTTAGCCCAAATAGTGGTCACTTAAATATTTGTAGTATCAGTCATTATGTCTTTGAGATAATGTGAAATAATTTTAAAAAATGAACTTCATGAGAAGCTCCTGTGAGTTGAAATTTGTACTTCTTATTAGAGAACTAAGTATATAACATGTTCATGTATCTCCATATTTATTTTTAAGTTTCCTCTACTCCATGTGCTTCCCTCTGCTTAAAGTTGTTATCTGTCCTTTCATATTCAAGTTTCTTGAATCCGGGTATATAATGATTTCTCTTCTTACTTTCTCTCACTCATTTAAAGTCTGACATATGCAACTGAGCCATGCGGCTTACCAAAACTCTGCATTCAGAAGGTTAACTTTTTAAAAATGTGACCATCATGCTTACCTGACACTGAAAAGAACATCTTTCATAACTGTCTAAAAAAAAAAAAAATCCCAAAACTCTTCTCTCTTTTAACCTGTCCCTTAAAAAACTTCAAATTTTTTCTGTTTAATTTTACACTATCCTTATTTCATACAATGCACTCATAACTTTGGTATGTAAATGCTCTCAAATTGTACACAAATGTGTGACCGTGTCCTTGCATTTTGGGGTTGGGGTAGGTGGAAAGGAAAAATAGCATGGTTTGCATCAGGTTTCCTGATGAGTCTGTGACCCCCATATGAATAAGAGCCATTGCTTTATATGCACTTTCAATGATTTTACTTCTTGTCTCTGAGGACACGTCACTGCTCTCCTTTTAGATTCTTATTTATCTGCCTGCCAGACTCTGTCCTATAGGTAGCTCAGTCAAAATGTCTCAAACCAAAGCTCGCTATTTTTTCTCTTCCTATTTCTCCTCCCATGTTGCTGGTTTTAAAGAATGTCATTAACACTCCCCCAGTTGTTTAACCTAGAAATGTGCAATTGGTATTAGGTTCTACTTCCAGGAAGTCATTATTTCTTGCTGATTCTAATTTTTCTATTTTTAGAAATGTATTCCACTTACTTTTCCATTTACCTCTGTTTAATATGGACCTTATTATTTTTTTCCTAGAGATCACTTTGAAATTCGGACAAAATTGCAAAGTGAACAACATGGTACAGTAGGCAAGGTACAATCTTCAGAAAAAGACTGTATTCAAATCTCAGCTTGCTCACTTGCTAGCAGTGTAATATATAAGCATTATTCACCTCTCTGTGCTTAGCTTATCTTTCATATAGAGTTAGTAATAGCATTTATCCTACAGTCTTGTTACCAGAATTAAATGAATTAATATATGCAAAGAGCTCAGAAGACTGGCTTGTGCTAAGTATTTCCTGATATTACAATAATGGTAAAAATACCCATCTGGTCTCCTGCTCCAGGCTTCTCAACTTTCCAGGATATTTTTCCTACATTATCACTGGGGAAATTTTTCTAAAATGCAAATATCACCATCATCCTTATATACTGACAATGACTGCTCATTGATTTTAGGGAAAATAATGTGACTTCCTTGATCTCCCTCTGTTCCTCTTTCTAAACTCATTTTAAGACTTAGGCTACAGCCCGCTCCCATGACTTCTGGAAAATATACATGTGGTTTGTACTCTCTGGAGTGTCCTCCACTTTCTTCATTTTTTAGACTTAATTATCATCTCCCCATTAGAACAAACTTGCTTATGTTTTAATCCTAGATCAACGTTTTCCAATTATGGTAACTTTGGGCAAATTCTCAAATTTTCTATAGAGGTTATAAAACGATGCCAGACAGGGTAGTTCCCTTATATTGCTGTTGTAAGGACTAAGTTAACACATGTAAAGCCTAAGCAAGCTGGAGACATAATAAGCATTCAATAAAATTCCCAAGAAAACTCTAGAGATGCTGGATTCTGCCCTTATCCTTCTGTTCTTGCCATGATTTTAATATTTCTCTGTGTGCTTTGCTGGGGTCCAGGTACCCTAGTCTCACTTCTAGCAAAGATTTCTGAAAAAGAATTGTTTACTTGTTTCTCTCCTATCAAATCCTAGGTTCCTTAAAGCCACAGACTGAAATACATTATTTCTTCTTCTCAGTGGTCTGAGCAATACTTGGCACATTATAGATACTTAGCAAATATATGTTAAATTAAAATGCATAAATATCATTTCCCCCAGAAGAGAATCTGAAACAGAACGGTTGCTGCAGAACTATTTTGAATGAATGGATAAATTTATGAACCACATTCTGTTGTAGCAGAAATGTGCTTCAAGCTGATTTGGGGAGTATGAGACAATCAGACTGTGTAATTTTATAATACAGTCTAAATACTGTTTTTTTTTTTTAAATTTTACTTTTCTTTCTTTTTTTTTTTTTTTTTT
>NW_016107371.1:6327821-6346930 GCF_001604975.1 Cebus imitator
GTGCAGTGGTGTGATCTTGGCTCACTGCAATCTTTGTATCCTGGATTCAGGCGATTCTGCTGGCTCAGCCTCCGAATTAGCTAGGATTATAGGTGCATGCAACCATGCCTGGTTAATTTCTGTATTTTTAGTGGAGATGGGGTTTCATTGTATTTTCCAGCTGGTCTTGAATTTCTGACCTCAAGTGATCTATCCCCTCTCAGTCTCCCAAAGTGCTAGGATTACAGGCATGAGCCACCATGCCTGGCCAACTAGTGATTTTTTGATAGTCACAGTAACTGATTATTCTCGCCCAAAAGATTCCAAACCTTGTTTCTATGCCATTATTAATGTAAACTATTTAATTCCAGCAACCATTTAATTTTGAATTGCCAAAAAATGGAAACAATCAGCTGAGCTTTGACACTGTGAAAACACTGAGGGCAATATTTCTTTAGTGGATAATGTTTCCAAAAATAAATGTGGCCCAATGTTTGCAGACAAAGGTTAGACAAAAATAAATGTGTTACTCAGAAGCCTTACAAAATGGATGCAATTCAGTTTGAATTGACTATTTTCCTTAGACACCTCTATTGTCTATTAGTAACAAGAAGAGGAAAACTTGGTGAATTGTTTCAGAAAATGTGTTTATTAGTTGTTCTCAGCTTAAATGTATCTCACAGCATCAGATGTGTTAGTAGAAAAAGCGCTGAGGAACTAAACAAAAGCACTCCCTGAATGCAAAGATAGATTTACAGTTTCTGGATCAAATAAATGTTTGGAAAAAGGGTACATTTCTAGCCAACACTTTCTAGGAATTCTTTATCATATAACTTTAATGCATTGTAGGCACTTTAGAAGGCATTAAAATAAGTCAACTATGATCATTTTAACACTATGAGTTAACACAGATGCTATATGTTTTATACTAACCTCTTTTAATTTTTTTAACATTTAAAAAAATTCATTTACTTGTTTATGTATTTATTTGTTCTGGGCCCTCTATTTCTTTTTTTAATTTAAATTTTATTTTTACTGACAAATAATTGTATGTATTTATGGAGTAAAACATGATGTTTTGGTACATGTATACACTGAGGAATGATCAAGCTAATTAACATAACCATTACCTCACATACTTGTCACTTCTTTGTGGTAAGAACATTTACAATCCACTTTTTGACAATTTTGAACTATATAATTGATAAATAAAAGTTGCATGTATTTTCAGTATACTACATACCCACCAAGTAAATATTGTCTCATTTTAGAGATCAGAAAATGGAGGCCAAAAAAAGCTGCCCGGATGACTTTTGATACTCAAACACTCCAGGGCATTATATTCAAACATTTTCTGCAAAAGAAATTTTGCTTATAAAGCACATAATGAATGCACTTAACTGAGTCTTGTCCATCAAAGGAGAAAGAAGAAATTAAAGTTTAATCAATCAATTGTGTCTTCAGCACTGCGATCTTTGTTTGTATATTGAGGATCTAATGTAATTCTTTCTCTATTGTGGTGAAATAGACACAGTTCTCTTGACTTTATACATGATGAGACAGCTTCATAAAAGTTAAATTAGTTGCAATATTATATTCAGGCTCTTTCCAGAAATGAGTGGGTCAGATTGAAACCAAGAGACCTTTAGGATCAATTAAAATGTTGGGCTTTTTGGATGATGACACAGCTTGTGTTTTTGAAGACCTGTAGAATATCTATATTTGAGCTTTAACATATACATTGTAGAATATGTGATGTATTTATTGTGGTATGTTGATTTTGAACTCTTTGATTACATATAAATTTATAAGTAAAATATTTATATATATTCCTTCAATAAATAATACATTTATATGATAAATTTTTGATCATAAAATAAGCTTTACCCATGTGTTTTAGAATTTGAATAAAAGTTCATTTTAATAACTGTTATTTAATCTAGTATTAGGCTATTAGCCATTTGAAATTTAAAATTCACCATAGCCAAAGACTATGGCTCCAGTGAAAATAAAGATATGGAGATAATGAAAATCTTGATGAAAACCTTATGAGAGGCACTTTCCATTTTTGTGTCTCTCATGAGCCCCAGAATAACTGAATATTTAGTTAGAATACTTAACAGTAAGATTAAAGAAAAGAAATTAACAAGAAGCAAATAAAATCTATGGTCATGAGAGCATAGAACCCACTGGAAAATTTGGTAATGCCCTTAAATTAAGATTGCAAATCCCATAGTTAAATCAGGATTCATTTTAGAGTTATGTCATTCAAAGGAAAAGAGATGTCTAGAGGCTGGAATATTTAGACAAATTCAATTTCTATGATTATTATTACTATTTGTTGAATATACTACATCATAGAATAGACACAGTTACCTTTTTCACTTCCTGAATGGATACTAAGGGTAGCATCTATCATGGCTATCCTCGTTTTTCAAAAGATGTTTCTTAAATTGAACAGATGTTTGCTTGCCTGATATTACACCCAAAGTTCAAACCTAGCCAGGATATTTACTTTTAAAGTCATGCCTTCTTCCTCTAAAAGCTTAAAGACACATTTATTAGGCAAATACTCAGAATAGAAGTCAAATTATGATAAGTACGCAGACATATGAGCTCTGTGAGAATCACTAGGGCTTGACGTCTCTAAAATCATGGAAAAAAAACCACTATTCTACTCCATGTGCTTTAAGTCTCAGGATGATAAGAAAAATATGTTTTCAATCTTTCCCAAAATCTATTCAGCTCAATATAGGATAGATATGTCTCGTATTAATACTTAATTTTTAAATACTCATGAGCTCTATTAAAATTCTCTGGCAAAATACTACCATGCTTTCCTTCCAGTGGACTCTAATTCAAGATTTTGGCAGGGTCTGACTGATTAGCAGGTTTTTCCTTTCCCAATCACATTACTGAGCACACCCAAATGGAGCTCTGGGAACTCACTGTTTAAAAATTATTGCTTTACAAAGTATATTAAAGGCTTGTTTAGACTATCTAAAGAAGATATAACTTGAAGTAATGGAGTGTAATAGAGAAATGTGAAATGTCTTTAAAACAAGATCACTTAATATGGAATTATCTTCCCTATTCATAGCTATACATGAAAGTATGAAATTGAACAATTTGTCACATAGCTCAAATCCACTTTTAAATTAAAGGAGCCACCACATGTGTACATTGCATATGCTCACTGAACCACTTCATGAATGGTCACATAAGCCACAGCTTAATAACAGCAACTTTCAGACATAAGTGGTATTCTTTTACACTCATCTATTTACAATTCCACCTTCACTCAGGGAAAGGCTGATTAGAGAAATACAGAAAATGATTTTAAGTTCCAAACTTTGAAGAGCTGTACTGAAGCTCACTAGAGGTTCTGCTTGAAGGGAACAGGTGCAAGCAGAGGCACTTATTCAATAATTGTTGGGTGGATGGATGGATGGATAGGCAGATATATGCCTTCTAAAGAAATATAGGCTTGTAGATATTCCCAAAGGTTAAATGGCTCCAGACATTCTAGTGATATCAAACATTTGTATTTCCACTGTCACTAAGACACCGCAGAATTAATGTACCTAAATACCCTGGTTAAATCTATCCTGCACAGGACTAAGCACAAGTGATTTTAATGAATATTTTTAAAAACAACAATCCTGTCTCACTCATAATACTTGTTGCAAACAGTCTGTGTCCTTTTCTATGCAACTCACAATTCCCTATTCCATTTCCTCAAAAATGAAATAATAAATATTAGTTTAAAAACATAAATCCTCCTGAAACTCTCCCAGCGCTATGAACTAATCTTTAACATTGGTGAATCTCTGTCTTACATGGTTAAGTGTCTAATACCATAATGCCAATTATTTATTCACGACAGTATCATGGATTCTATCTAAGTTAAAAAGACAAAGAAAGAATAAATTAGAAAGCTCTTTTAGAAAGACATTGTGGATTCACAAATGTAAGCTTATAAATACATTCTTCAGTTAGAAACATGAGAAAATAATCAACAGAACTTCATAAATGATTCTAACCATAAAGTTTCTGCTGTTTTTTTTTTATACTGCAATCAATGCCCTGTGGAAACTATATTATTTACTTGCTCTTAGAAGATAAAATATTAACAATACCCAAGTGAGGAAGACATTCTTACCACCTTCTTGAGTGCAAAGGTTGAAAAGGTTATGGACTGTGTCCATCAGCTCCAGTTGCTGCCTCTGAAGGATAGTGTTGTTGGTGGTAGCTCTGCTTAACTGCTTTTCCAGCTCGTAGATTATATATGTTTGACGAGTAACCAAGCTTTGAAGGTTCTCTTTCTCTTCCTTTAAGGTGTCCAACTCTTTCTTGTGTTTTCCTTCCATTTCTAAGATTTTATGTTCTAATAAACTACAAGGAAGTGAAAACAAAACTTAGATTTGAAAATGTTATAAAAAAAAAAAAAAAAAAAAAAACCCTTGTAATTCAATTGGTTCCAGAATTTATTTAAGATGAGACATTTTAATCAGGTATTTCACTGTAAAAATATTTTTAAGTGAGAGACTTAAGAATATACATTTTTAGGAGTTATACGTATAACATGTCAAATGGAAAATTATTAAACCAGATATTATCAGAGTAATGTTTGCTTTTAACTATAATTTAGTTTCTTAGTTTCCTTGGGTGTATCTTGTATCCAAGGCAGCTGACTTACACCCAAATAGCTATACTATGAAGAAGTTATAGTGTAACATTCACTAAGGAAATGGACCTAACAGAAAACAGAATAGTTCAGGAAAAAAAATAAACAACATGTAGAGACTATTTTTTATTCACTTTGCTTCATTCATTTGGAGTTCTCAAAACATTAACATTGATTAAGTTTCACAATATTTCTGTGGGATCAAGAATAGTATATTGACTATCTGCAAAATCAGGAATAAAGAGAAAATATGAAATAATCAGAAACACAAAGATTTATGTACAATGATGTTAAAACAGCAAAAAAAAAAACACCTTTATGTTGAAACTGTTGAAAATATTTTAAATAATTTTAAGTATATTAGAAAATCCTCAAAATATGTTAGGTTAAAAAAAGAAAAAAACAGCAATATACATTCTCAACCACACATACTTACAAAACCAATACTACATTGACACAGTAACAGGAGCAGAAAATAATCTATCTAAAGTCACAATGTATTCTTATGATTTTTGATGCCTGGTCCTGTATCATAACCACTAGCTTCCTCTATTTCTCAACTCAAACTTCAGGATGAGGCTTAACGACACAACAAGTTCCCAAATCACTGTATAAATGGTAAGAAAAGGAAGACTCCAGTAGGCTGATGGCATGGTTTTAAAAAAGGAGTTGGGATGCTTTGTTTGCAGTGCTGCAATCTTTAGCTGAGACCCTTCCCACTCCCTGAGCTCTTTACAGAATATTCCCCTTGGATATTGCACATTAAAAATGATAGAGAATGCAGAAGCACTCTTGGAGCCTAGCAACTGACTGGAAATCAAAAGCATTTACATTTTATGGAGTGTCTAATATACTAGTATTCCTCAGGGGAAAGGCTTACTCAGTTTTCTCAGTTCAGTTTTCAGAAGGTTCAACCCGTCCTTAGTTTACAAGGTGTTATTAAAATGCCACATACCAGAATGGGCACTTAATTTACCTTGGAGAAATAAAGCACTGAATCATTCCTTTCACAAAGGGGACACTAGGGAGTGTTTTAGATTCAATACCTAAATTATAAAATAGAGTATGTTTGAAGAGCCAAATCTTCCAACACCAGGTACTGGAAGACAAACTGTAACATCTGATTGTCTTTACACAGATTAAGAAGTGTGGCCCAGGCTTAAAAGGCAGAAAAGATTGTGAGGGAATGGAGAGAAGTCCATGTGGCAGAAGCAGTGCCCTCCTGGTAGATGCCAGAAAGCTTGTGGATGGGGTGGATATGGCAGAACATGGTAGATGGTGACGATAAAATCAATAACAATACTCATGATACCTCTCATTTATTACACAGTTGCCATGTCTCACGTGCTGTTTTAAGTGGCTATGAGTTCAATTATGCCCCTCCCATGCTTGCCCCCCACACACAAAAATTATGTGTTGAAGTCCCAACCTCCAGGACTTCAAGAATGTGGCCTTATTTAGACACAGTCGTTGCAGATGTAATTAGTTAAGATGAGATCATGCTGGAGGAGTGTGAGCTTTTAATCAATATGATTGGTGTCCTTATAAAAAAGGGAAAACGTGGAGAGACAGATCAGATGTGTGCACAGGGAGAAGGCTGTGTATAGACTGGAGCAATGTTGCTGCAAGCCAAGAAACTACTGGCAGGTAGGAGAGGGATCTGGAACAGAGTCTCCCCTAGTGCCTTCTCAGGGAGCCTGGCGCTGCAGGCACCTTGATCCTTGATCTGGGACTTTAAGCATCCAGAATATTAAGAGAATAAATTTCCATTGTTTAAAAGAAGAGGAAGAAGGAAAGGAAGTGTGGCCAGAACTGCTCCTGGGCATTCCAGATCTTTGCCAACAAACCTGCAAGAATATGGCAGGAAAGTTGCCCGTGAAATCAGCCTGAAAAGTACCTGGAGGCTTCTAAGACTCTACTAATTTATAATACCTTTAGTAGTGTGCCCAGATTCACATAGGAAAGGTTCTCATTGACAGTGATTAGCAGAAACTGTGTGACTTCTGCAAGAGAAGAAAAGTCCCGTTTCTGTTTTGAATTGCTTTCATTCTACTGACAGCAAGAGAGAAAGAAGTCCCGCCCTGTACTGATCATAAAGTAAACCCAATTTACACAGAGCTTGAGTATAGTAATATAGGGAAACTGTGATGATCACTTATTTTTTTTATTCTTTTGGAAATGAAAAACGTAGGCAAGGAAAGCAGAGAAAGAAGAAAAACAGTATCTGTAAGGGTAGGTATGATTGATCTTTTACCATTTTTTTCTTCGCCACAACCTTCTTGTTGGAGAAGTTCGTGGTAAAACAAAAACAAAAACAAAAATCTCTATTGTCCTTACTGGTTAAAAGTTTCATTCCACCTACTGATTAGGTAAGTGATTAGTGTACTTGCTGCAGATGTCAAAGGAGGTCTTCTCTGTGCCCATTAATTTTTGGCCTTCAGATCTGAGAATTAACAACAACCAGGGTCTTAGCTTATTCTCAGTTTACTTTTTATTTACTTTGGTCGGAACTCCTGGGTAATGATCAGAGGCAAGATGCCCATAATTTAGAGTTGTTAACTTATAAGAAAATTGTCATTTAAATTCATAGGAGTTATAGTCTACTAGCGAGAAAACTTAGCATTACCTATTATACTGACAGTCATGTATATATCAAAATTTGAAAGTTATAGTCCTATAATACTTGATAAAAATTTTGAATTACCATTTTGTCCTTCAAATAAGGTGAGCACTGGCCTTGCAGTTTTCCTAATCAGTAGGTAACATTCTGGTTTGGAAAATATCATGTTATAATTTGTATTTATTAGTTAAGTGCCAATAATTCTGTAAAATATAAAATGACACTATTCCTACTCTAAGCGTTTATTTTTAGAGAATAAAAACCTCAAATGAAAATGCAGAAGCTATAAGAAACTTCTGTTTCAGACATAATACTTTTTTAAATTTTTGCATCAGTATTTTTCTACTTTTTATTTTTGATGTATTCCTTATTCAAGAGGACATAGGCACAGAAATGGCAACTATCTGATATGTCTGTAAAGAAGGTGGGCTTGTTTGTTTTGTTTTTCAGGATAATTTGGAAAGAGCTGAGAATGAAAAGTTGATCAAAGAAGTCCGGGTACCAAAGGAAACAATTCTAGATGCTGGCTTGTGGAAAAGATCTGCATTTTCAGAGTAAAAGGAATATATAATATGTACAATATATAATATAACATACATTAGCATGTTGGACAGAACATTAATTTTCGTAATTCATCAAACAAACTTTAACGTTCCCTTACTAACAGGTATTGAAAGATACAAATATAGCTTGTCATCTTAGAGTTAATTCTCATGTAAAATGAAAAAGAGGCTGTCCATGGAACTAAGAAGCCTACTTTACCTCACAGACATTCCACAGGATTTGGAAACCCAAGTAATATGCATAGCAACTACAAGCAAATTGGAAACGTGTTACATTGTTTCTCGAATGGCAGGTCTTACCACTTAATTATCTCTTCTTGTCATTTTCTCACCACATTTCTTCACTCAGAGTGCCCTTAATAACATTTGTACTTCAGTAATTATCTACTAACTTTATTTATTAGGGACATTTTTTATATTAATGACAACTGTTTAGACTTTTTCAGGCAAGACAGCTCTCTTCTTGACCTTTCCATTTCTTTTGACTACACTCATCCCTTTTTTTCATCTTCTTTTCATATTTGGCTTCCAAAGATTGCTCTCTTTTCTTTGATTCCTTCCATATATTGGCTAGTATCTACTTTGGAAGTCAGCCCTTCCTTGTCATTATTTCCCAAATGGCTTTAATGTAAACCTCACTTGCCAGAAAACTCTATATACCATTACTACTTACCATATTCTTGTAACACACCATTATAGTTATGTAGCATTTTAAAACTTGTATCTCTTTTGATTCTTAAAGCAATATAGTTAATATAGCCTGAGTAAATGTTACAGACCCTTATGGACAGGTAAGAATCAAAATGTTTTCTTCAAAATCATGCAGATATTAAGTGTCAGAACCAGGATAAAAAGCTATGTCTTCTAAATTGCTAGACTGGAAATCTACTCAAGACATACCACTGCTGTGTCAATGAATATCCTATAATCTCACCTCTTGGACTTAATCACTACCTATTTCTTCCACTCATCATGTTACACCAAGAACGAAGACACTACCTTTACATCTCCTTAGTATTTATTTGTTGCTCTCCATTTAGTTATTCTGGGAGCTTATCTTTCAAAATATTTGAACTTGTTTATCTTTCTCATGTATAAAAACAGAATTACTTGGTCAAGACAATTTTTAACATCTGGACTAGAATTTTCTTCAATAGTACGCTGCCTTAATACCGCTTCCATTAAATTTATTTTTAAATTTTAATTACATTTTTAATATACTGCTCATATTTCATTTTGTCCCTGAAGCCCTTCATTGATTCTTTACCATTTTCCCTATCCAGGTCTGTTGGGAGGGCCACCTCGCTAGCATGGAGAATTTTATATAGAGATGTTGATTTGAGAAGAACATTGCAGCCCCAGTGTCCTAAAGTTAGGTAGTCGAAGTAATCAGATTTTCCCTGATGACAGTCTCAGCAACACGTTTAGCTTAGGTTTGCATTTTCAGCACAAAGCCTGGATGGTGACTATACACCAGTGCACCGTTTCCTAGAGCGTATTCAGTATATTCCTTCAAGCAAAATAAGAGTTTCATTGTTAAGATATAAGGAAGCCTATATTAAACAAACAGTTTTTATTAAGATGCATCTTTTAGGATTAGGGTTCCATGAAACAGCTATTTATGAAACCGTGCATCTAAATCTATACAAATTGAGCTAGAAATCCAAAGAGAGAGTTTCTCACAGGAGTCTCAGGACTTCCTGTTTCCCATCTTTCTGGAAACAGTTTGAGAAGAGACATGCATAGAATTCTGGCACTTAGCTTCTATTTGAGGCAGAGGTGCACATTAATAAATAAAATAAACAAAATAATCTATGCCTTGAACTTTAGCAAAAGATTCTAAATGAGTGCACACCAAGTCCTGTTTGAAGTTTTTGGTAGACATTCTCCCAACCCTGGTTTTACAACCTTCTCCAACATCTTATTGGAAATATTTCAAATCATTGAACACATCTTGAAACTTTCACAGAAAAAGATATCCCTTTCAAATTGTTTCCCACAATAGAGTTCTTAACATAGCAGCCAATGAATTCAGAGTGGTGACAGTTGCCTAAGCTCTATGAGTGTAAATATAGCCCTTCAAACAAGGAAAGATGTTGAAAATATAGAAACCTGAGTTGTATCTACCTGAACCTACTTACAGATGTTTCAATATCTCCCACTATTTTCAATATGTATGGTGTCAACATGTGTTGCAAATACGGGTTTGTAAAGAGTGATTTTTCTCCCCATTTAAATACACACATATTTAGTTCAGGTTAAATTTATAATTTACATGTCTAATTGGAACGCAGTAAATTTTCTCTCAAAATTTGAAATCATATTTGTTTGGTCATTCATATTTGGAGCAGAAACATAGATACTATAAGTAAATATTAGCAAATAAATGTAAAATTTGGGATAAGGAACAATGAACTAAATGTGTTGTAGAAACCAGCAATTAATAAGAAAAAAGATCGACACATTTCATAACAAAGAAATGTAATGCTTCTATTAAAAAATAAGTTGAACAACAAATAACAAACTAGAGAAAATATTTGTAACATATATTACAAAGTTTTAATATCCATTAAAGAGCTCATATGAGTTAATTTTAAAAGGGATAAACAATATAATAGAAAAAATGCTAAACATACACAAATAGGCTAGTAGGTAGTCACAGAAAAAGAAATCTAGTCACAGAAGAAATGCAAATGGTCAATACACATAAAAACATGCACAGCCTAACTTCTCAAGGAGCCGAGATTAATTAGAGGGCTTACAAAGTTTTGGGAAATTTGAAAGCCCAGGCACTCTTAGGGAGAATATAAAATTGGAAGATAACTTGTGAATAACTATAAAAAATTTAAATCATCACATCAACAATTATAGTTTTGATAAATTATATATTTATTAACATAATTATATTAGATTATAATAACAGTGCATCTATAAAAATAGACTGATATTCATTCTTGAAAATAAATGAGGTATATCTGTATATGGTTATATGTGTAATATGTGCATGATAAATTATTATAAATAGTAGAAAAAAGCCCAACATTAAAGTAATCTATACATATATGCACACGTCAGATAAACAAGCACTTGTGCATGTAGCAATTAGGTAGGAGTGTGTCTGTAAACACAAACATAAATATGCACACTCTATATACACACGTTAGTATATTTATAAAAAAAATCTGGAAGAGTAAGCACTGAACTTACTCTTAATCATCTCTTAATGATGATTCTCTGCAAGCAGGTGGTATGGTGTAGGAGTGTGGAATTAGGGGAACTCTGACTTACAACTGTATATGCATGTATATAATTTAATATACATGTATATACATCAAGTTTGTCTTGTTTTTATTTATCATAAAAATGGAAGAAACAGTCATAGGTGTAGGATGGCCTGCACAAATGCTATCTAGAAATTTTAAAGGTGGGCTGAATTAGTGAACCTCAGAGTATACAATAGTAACACTGTGTGCCATGCAATGGGATTTTGGCAATGCAGAACAGTGGTGTGAACACAATCTCTATTTTATTTATGTTAAAAATGAATGGATTTACAATATTTAATGTAAGCAATATAATTTGTCTTTTCCACTAAAAGTATTATTATTATTATTGTACTTTAAGTTCTGGGTACACGTGCAGAATGTGCAGGTTTGTTCCATAGGTATACATGTACCATGGTGGTTTGCTGCATCCATCACCCTGTCATCTACCTTAGGTATTTCTCCTAGTGCTATCCCTTCCCTAGCCCTCCATCCCTAACAGGCTCCAGTGTATGATATTCCCCTCCCTGTGTACATGTGTTCTCATTGTTCAACTCCCACTTATGAGTGAGAACATGGGGAAGTTGGTTTTCTGCTCTTGTGTTAGTTTGTTGAGAATGATGGTTTCCAGCTTCAACCATGTCCTTGCAAAGGACATGAACTCATCCTTTTTTGTGGCTGCATTGTATTCCATGGTGTATATGTGCCACATTTTCTTTATCTAGTCTATCACTGATGGGCATTTCAGTTGGTTCCAAGTCTTTCCCATTGTGAACAGTGCCACAATAAACATACATGTGCATGTATCTTTATAATACGTGAGTCTCTGTGTGTCATGTGGATAAATGGCATTTGTTGGGTTAGAGTTACTGGGACATTTCCCAGTTCCTTATTCATTTATCATTCAAAAACGTTCAATCCTAAATATGCTTATGTGTAGAAAGTTTTGCCCAGGAGCAGGAAGACAATGAAAATAAAACACAGTCTGTGTGTTCTAGAAGGCCACGGCCTAATAGTATGGATATGGATAAATATGCACACACACAAACACATATATATTATAACGTGATCAGATAAGTGAAATTGTGCGGAGAAAACAGGTAGAGTGCTATTACATAGGTTGTAATGAGTAAATCTATCTGGTAGAGCCAGAGATGGATTGTTAGAAAAGCTGGTACATGCAATGAGTTTCCAAGGATTAATAGAAATTTGTGAGTTAAATAAGGAATGTCAGGCAGACATCACACATGTCTGAAATAACATGTGTTCAGTGTCATACTAACAACTAACACAATTAAACACTGCTCTTCATGTCAGGAACTGTTCTCAGTGACTTGTTCACATCAACTCAATCTTCCCTTTAACTTCGTACAATTATTGTCATTCTTATGTTACAAATTAGGAAGCCAAAGCACATAGAGTCTAAAGAGGTTGCAGAAAGTCACACAAATAATATGTGACTCAGTTGATTATCCCAGGAATCAAGGAAAAGTGAAGCCAGGCAGCCTGGCCTCAGAGCTCATGCTCTTAGCTATTAGGTGTATCCTCTAAAAAATAAAAAATAAGACTCTTGGAAGTAAGTATGCAAAAGTAACATTATAATTATCATGGACTGTATCCTGTGCTAAAGAACTTGAACTTTCTTCAATCACTTATAGAGAATCATCATGTGATTGAGAGGAAATTAATAGAGAAAAATAGTCTGACTTGCATTTTAGCAAGCACAGCTTCTGGATAAGGATTGGAGTGGCACATAGCTTAAAACACAGAGGTCACTGTGTGGCCTAGACAAGAATTCATGGCAGTTTGACCTAAGACATAGTCGGTGGGAATGGAAAGGATGGGATGGATTAGAAAAATACTTAAAGATGGAATTGATAGCATCAACAGTGAGTGGTGAGTTGTGGGGGATTAGGGAAAGGGAAGAATTAAAATGACACTTAGATTTCCAATTTCATCAGAATTGTATTTCATGCCAAGATACTATGGTTATTATAAGAGAATAAAAATGCTATATGTTATTAAATAATTTAAAAAAATTAAAAGGGAAAAACGGTAATGTTCTAGTCTGTAGGTATTCCATTTACAAGTAAAAGACTAGAACATAAATTCAAAAAGTAACCTTTTTAATCCTTGTTATAAACAACTAATATAATTCAGCCCAGTTTAACATTCAAAGTTAGCAAGTTACTTTAGCATTCTGTAAATAAGTTATCAAATGAAAGATAGCTTTAATTTAAAAGACCATGATTTAACTTTTAATTTATTTAGGCATATTAAGTATTAAACATCAATACTGTATTTTATTACAGGAATCAGTAAGGCATAATTTGATATCTTGAAGTTGCACATACTTCAATCACTTAAAATTAATTAACGTAATAACTTCCCATAACTCCAGCTAGAAGACAGATGAGCATGTCAAATATGTTCAGTGAATTCCCAAGGTAAATAAATAGTTTGTATCTTCTGCTCTAATATTAGAAGGACTAAATAGTGACCTATATAGTGACAGGCCAAAAACAAATGGTCTACCCCTTTCTTCAAATGAATATCTGTTTGTTTTCAGACCATAACTTGACAACTACATCAATTATACTTGAGGCCTCATCATGTTGCAAAAATATTTTTATAACAATTAAGGCAGAGAATCATCATGAACTTGAACCCTAATTTTGCTACACCATTAGCTGTTTGGACATGAGCAACTTACTTGATTTCTGTGAGCCTCAGGGCTTTTTTAATGTGTAAAATAGAAATAATAATACATACTTTGCAGAAATGGTTGGAGGATTAGAAATTGTAAGTTAAAGCACCTGGCACAGATGTTTACATTGTAGTAGATAGCTAGGTGGCAGCTCGTATTGCTCAGACTATGTAGGAATGGCCATCACATGTCTCATTTCAGTTCACTCTGAATGATCTTACTGAGGACTTCCTTAATCTTCACTCTGCACACTCAACACAATCAAGAAAACCCATGTGCTCCATCTTTGTATACATGGAGTGTTGATTTCCCTTCCTGTATACCCTGGTGATGCAGAAGGGCTCCTGGAATATTCTTTTGTCTGGCTGCGCTTCCACCTTGGGAAAAGTTGGGGTTAAGTCAAAGCTGGGCAGGTGCTGGGAAAACTGGCCAGTTGCCCAAACCTTCTCACCAGCAGACCTAGTCTCACATGTGGTTCAACTGAAGAAAATTGCTTTAGGACATCATTACCTGTACACCTCTCCTCCATTGTTTTAGAAAGCCGTAGGAAATATACTGGAGGAAACTAGTAAAAGTTTACAGTTTTGTGTCTTACTCTGTGCTCATAACACTCCTTTTGTGAGCAGGTAAAGTATTAATGTTTCCCATTTACTTAGGTTCTTGGTTATGTAATTCCAAATATATGGGTGAGTTACAGATTTCTTGCTCCTAAGTGTTGTCTCTTTGAGATAAGAAACAAAACCAGGTTTTAAGATTCCGGTAGCATCCAACAAAAGAAAAACATATTGCCTAAAGCGAGCAAACTGGAAGCTTTCTAGAGTGACTCCCTCTGGACTGCTAGGAAAACAAACAGCAGAGCAAATGTTGCTAATCTTGTTTCTGCTTTGTTCTTCTGGCCATGTAGGGGATAGAGAAGTGAATCTAATGAGGCCAGAAATCCGTTTCCAATCCTACAAGTGATGCATTTAATTTGTCAGGATGTAAATCAGCAGGACCTCTCAGCATGTTTGTGTAGTATAATCCTAACCATAAAATATTCCTCCTCATTTTGCCAAAGCAGTGGTGGACCTTCCTAAGGGCCAGCTCACTGACTTGGCGGCTGAAGCCCCATCATAGTCAAAGCTGGTAAGTCCCACACCCAGACACAACCCCTGACATTCCTTCGGGAGGAAGCAAAGCTTAATTTAGATAATCCCCCCTGCAAAGTGTATTAGCTGATCCAAACCAGACCTGACCAACTAAAGGCATGTTGTTGCTGCATTTCAGAGATGCCTTAATGTAGAAATAGCTTCTTGTTGCAAATGGAGGATTAAGATTCATATAAGAAATAACTAGTGATAATCAATAAACTATTTTTTAAAACACAAACAGCTTCTTGCCTGACTTTGACCCTCTCTCTACTTAAATAGCAGGAGCACATTTCTTTATGGCGATAGAAATTGTATGGCAGTGCTCCTCTGATTCCATTGCACATATGAAAATAAACAATAACAATAAACAGAATAGGGAAAGTATGCTATGTATCACAAATGGGTATTTTTTGTTTAAAGAAAGAAAAACCCTTCTTTTTTTAAAGTGGTGTATGGAAGACTATGTCTAGTTTAAGAATAGATGTTCTTAAAAAAAAAAAAAAAAGAATAGATGTTCTGCCAATGGTCCATTACACACATTAGGCCCTTAGAGAAGCAGACAGACAGCAATTGATAGAAAAATATTCCAGAACCTCATGTGAGATAATTCCGTATTTGAGGGCTCCATGATCAAAAAAGAAAGAGATGTGGAATGGGAGTATAAGATACATGTAAGTTTTTGTCCATGTGAACACAGAAGTGAATTTCCAATTAAAATCTAAATCTCTGAACTTGCAGTAAAATACCTATATTACTAGAAAAGGAAATTGCTATAATGATGAAAAAATTAACATTAACAATAAATGATGTGGTTTACACATGTAAGAAAACCTGAGTTTTCTGTTGAAATTAGAATTTAATGAAGGGGGATTAATTCATCAGCAGAAGGCACGAATATGTTTGGTATCAGAAGCCAGATTCCTTTCAGATACTATAAGACATGGAGAAGCCCCTTCTATTTGATACAGAATGAAGCTCTTTTGAGAGCTTGCACCCTAACTTACTTATACTGATGGAATAGAGAGAACAACTTTTAAGCAGTTTACCTTTAAAATATAACAATTCTCTTTTTTTCCCATTTATTTATTTTATTGCATTTTAGGTTTTGGGGTACATGTGAAGAACATGCAAAATTGTTGCATAGGTACATACGTGGCAGTGTGATTTGCTGCCTTCCTCCCTATCACCTACATCTGGCATTTCTCCCTTTGCTATCTCTCCCCAGCTCCCCACCCCCCACCGTTCCTCCCCTATTTCCCCCCAACTGACCCCAGTGTGTAGTGCTCCCCTCCCTGTGTCCATAATGAGAATTCTATAGTATGAAATGATACCAGATACTGAATAAAAATCATGATGGGAAGATAAAATCTGAAATGATCCAGAACAAAGGTAGAAAGGTTACCTTTTTAAGAAAGAAAGAAAAGAAAGACAGAAAGACAAGAAAGGCCAGAAAGAAAGAAAGACAAGAAAGACCAGAAAGAGAGAGAGAAAAGAAAGAAAGAAGAAAGAATGAAAGAAAGAAAGAAAGAAAGAAAGAAAGAAAGAAAGGAAGGAAGGAAGGAAAGAAAGGAAGAAAGAAAAAGAAAAAGAAAGAGAGAGAGAAAGAGAGAAATAAATATATAAATATGGGAAGGAAAGAAAAAAGAGAAAGTGACAGAGTACCTGAGTACAAGTAATGCCTAAGGATGGCATTTGTTTTTGCAGTTAGGGAGATTTTTCAGGCCTCCCAGTTTATGTTATGGTATCCTGACAGCTCCAGGGTCAAATACAGACAGAGATAATGCACAGATCAGAAGAGGAAGAACTAAAGAACGCAAATTTACACTGGCAAATCTTTTAGAGATAAGTTAGGTGGTAACATAACGACTGAGAGATGGCTTCAAACTACCTTAGCTTATACCTGTAAAATGAAATATGCAGTCATTAAGAATATTAGAGAATATTTTATTAATGTGAAATGCTATCTATCTCCAAAGAAATCAGACTTCCAGACTGTGTGTAAGGTATGATAGAACTTTTTGTGAAAATGTCATTTATATATAATATGCAGCAAAACCTATAGCTCCTTCTGCATAAAGCTATGGTTTTTAATTTTCTTGTGTTTTTTGTCCTTCTCCTATAATAAATATGCTCTTTGTATAATCATAAAACTAAATAACAACTCAGAAAAATAAGAGAAAATTGTCATTGTTTTATTTATCCATGATTCCTGGACAAAAACCTCACAAATAGCATTTTGAAATGTGACTGTAAATGTCGTTCAATTTTGGTGACAAAATTAAACCATGAAGGGATGACCCTAGATTAAGGGATGGTTGAAGTAAAACATACCTGTTACATACATGTATAGGTCTGGTTACTATGAAATTGCAGTGGAATAAATGGTATATTTCAACAGGTTTCAATTCTAGAACATTTAATCATGCAATCAGGGTCAAGTCCTGTCAAGTTTATGTATAGTTATACAGTTAACCCCATGCCACAGTGCAAGGATAAGTAAATGCAACACTTACAAATACAAGTCGTGCATCATGAGTGACCTCTTTCAGAGTCTAAACCAGCAGCCAGGTTTGTGTTTTTCATGCAGAAATTTAATTGTAATTGTTAGCATTATGCTCTACTTTGAGCATGAAGTTGGTAAATTCTTTTAGTTTGCAGATAGTATGAAGAGGCCATGTGTTATAGTGGAAAGATGAGGACTAGCAAGCTGTGCGACCTTGGACAGGTCACTCCCTTCCACTGAGTCTCTGTTTCCTCACTTTTAAAGAATAGAACTAGCATTCCTCTTAGGTGCCTTACTGGTTTGAAATATGAAGTTCCACCAACTCAATGACATTTAACCACTTTCTATCAGTACAATGGTCTTTACCTCAAAATTATGCATAGGAACTGAAACTTCTTTAAGCTATCCAAATACCCAGGAGAAATTTAATTTAATACAAGAAACTTGTCCTATGGAAGTCAGTGCTTTGAATTGTTCATCATCAGTGTTAATGACTTCAGAATAATATAGTCTTTCACTATCCCAGCTCTCAAGATGTCTAAGTTCCAATTCAATCAACTGAAATGATTCATTATTTATAAAACAAACCGGTGTGGTGACATCTATAAAGCTATAAAGAAATTGACTATGTCCAAAGTAAATGGCTTTAAAGGAAAATTAGAAACAAACACTTGATCCGCTCTAGGGGTGAATTATTTTCTAGAAAAAATATACATTTTGCTTCTTTCTAGTACTATCTTTCTGAATTCAGCAACCCTGTAAAAGCCTAATAACTAGGGGGTGGTGTGGGAATTCAAGTGGCACTATTCTCTTCTCTGTTGTTATAGGTTTTGATTCTGCTGAAAAATGTTAATATTTTGTGTAAATGAATTTAGCCATAGAATCAAATTTTTGTAGATATGGTGAGATTTAAACAACTATTAGAAAAATTGATGCTGAAAGTTATAAAAAGCAAATATTTCAAGAGTATCAGCAACAGTACTAATTTATTATTGACATGCTAGCTGTATTTACCTTAAGCTCTCCTTTCTTTTTATATTAAAATTAATTCAGCTCTGTATTTCATTTTTGTAAACCACCTCGACCTTATTTGTTTAAGAGTTGGCAGAGAGGTGAAGGATATAAATAAGTATACACAGAAACATTTTTGGAATAAAGCAATCCTTACCTGTTTTTCTCATGTATCTTCAAGATTTCATTTGTCTGTTGAAGAAGTTGCTTTTCTAGCTTGTAGGTTGATAATGAATTCTCCAGCAACTGTATCTCAAGTCGAGAAGTTTGATTTAGTACCTTAAGATAAAAGATGAAAATATTTCAAACTTCAATCACAAATCAAAGAACTTTTTTCAGTTTGTCTTTAAATAATATTTCTTCAAAAATAATTAAACAAATGGTTTACATTTTACCAACTAATATTTTACATGCCTTTCAGATGTCATTTTGGTTTGAGACTGAGATTGCAATTGAACAAACATATTGAGATTTCAATGTTTGTGCCCTAAAATCCTAGAATATTCTCCTGGGATAGTTGCTTCATATACTTTATCTCCAATATCTGTAAGTGCAAGGTTAGTATTAGTACAAAGTCTTAGATATTGTGGATAATTAAGAATAACTAATAGGCATTTAAAACACCTGCGTTGATCCATCCCCTGAC
>NW_016107371.1:6347265-6416372 GCF_001604975.1 Cebus imitator
ATTGTTCTCATCCTTGCAAATCTACTATTTCTACTCTGGTGATCCTCTAGAACCTGAATTCTCAATTCATCTTGAATCACAGTGACCTATGTGTCTAGCTGGGCCTTATTATGACATGAGTCTGTGAGCTGTGCACCCAAATCTGTCATTCTCGAGGCAAACAATGCATACTCCAGTCCTCACAGATGCCTTCAACTTGTGTCAGTGCCCTGTTCCTGACTCTGTCTTGTCCCTCCCTCTCTCTCCTCCTTAAGGGAGGTATAAAAGGCAAGAAAGAAAATAAGTTAATTTAAAAAGCTCCTCATAGTATTTGAAAAATTTTTAAACTGCCACATCTTTCTTAAAACTACTTACTTAAAAAAACCTAGAAAAACTTCTGCCAGGTCAATATCAATGTAAAGTTCCTCTAAAAAATGATGCCATTAGAGTCTTCCTCCTTTTTTGTAGCGTCTCTAAGTCTAGGATTATATCAGATGTGCACAGAAAGTCTATTCAAAATATACCAACAGAGTCAGGTGTGGTGACTCATGCCTATAATCCCAACACTTTGAGAGGCTGTAGCGGGTAGCTTGTTTGAGCTCAAGAGTTCAAGACCAGCCTGGGCAACATGGCAAAAACCCATCTCTACAAAAACCTACAAAAGTTAGCTGGACATGATGGTGCATGCCTGTAGTCCTAGCTACTCGGGGGGGCTAAGGCAAGAGGATCACTTGAGCCCGGCAGGCAGAGATTGCAGTAAGCCATAATTACACCCACTGCCCTACAGCCTGGGCATCAGAGTGAGACCATATCTCCAAAATAATAATAAATAAAAAATAAAATAAAAAACAAAATACACTGATAGGCCCCGGGCTAGACTAGGGCTACAGGAGCTTGCAAGGGCAGGAGATGTATTTGAAGGGAGCAAGGCAGGAATTAGGCTGAGGTGAGAGAGGTAAATGCCTCAGCTACAAAATTTAAAGTGGTGCCAGAAAACTCCGTAATCAAGGTAAGTAATATTTTAATGTAACATTTAAAAAAATTTACAATTCATGCAAAAAATCCACATTGAACAGGATATCATTCTAAAATAAAGACAGGATCTGATTCTGCACATGTCTGACTTGGTCTGACATGGTTCCACTGGCTTACCCTATAGTCCTGGCCCTGCAAAGAGTGAAACAGAAAGGCGAGCAGGGGACGGGACAGAGAATGGTGAGATGGAAAGACGCAACTTTCAACAATTAAACATATTATTGTCCAAGTAAGATTTTTATTTGTTTATTGAGTGACAATTTATAAAATAATGAAAGAGGGAAGGAAACACTTAAATGTTTTGGTGACATTCGGAACAGTGGCTGGCACAGAGACAACACTCAATATTTGTTTATGGATACTCAATATTTGCTTATGAGGTACATTGCCTCACTAAAGCAAGCATATCACATGCAGTTAAATAAAATCTATTTTCTTTCTTATTCACCATACTCTTTGATCACACTTCCTGACATTCTCAGACACTAAAATTTTTAATTTCCAAAGGACAGTAAGTATTCTCCTCCATGTCCATTGAGAACAAAATGGAACCATTCAAAATTGAAAATGAAGCTGCCTATATCGAAGTCTGGGGACCACTACAGTCCCCAGTTTGTCTTCCTGCTCCTACTTGCCCTACCCTCAAGTCCGTTTGTCACACAGCAACAAGAGGGATCTTTTTAAACACATAAATCAGATCATGCCATCTCCTTTGCCACATGCTAGTGGCTTCTCCTTGCAATTATAATGAATTCCAAAGTACCCAGCCTGGCCTGAAGAGACCCACGTGATCAGAAGAATCCTGTTCACTTCTTTTTATGCTCCAACCACATAGTCTTCTTTCTGCCACCTTGACTAGCCAAATTTATTTCAATCTTGGAAGTTTTGTACCTGCAGTTTCCTGTGCTTGGCATGCCCGCCCCTTCCCAGATGCATGGCTGATTTCTTCTCATCGTCTTAGAGAATCCCTTTCTGGCTACCTTCTGTAGTGTAACACCTTCCTAACCCTGCATCACATCACCTTATTTAATTTTCTTTACAGAATCATCACTTTCAAAAACGATCATATCTGTTCACTCATTTCCTCTCTTTCTGCCCCCCTAGGACGTCAGTTACACAGAGGCAGGAAGGCTCATATGGAGTCCTCTAAGCCTCCAGACCTCGCCTGGGGTCCAGCACACTGCAGTGCTCACAGCTGAGTTAGAAGACATTCTGGGCAATGGAAAATGAACTGTTTTTCAGGTTTGAGTCATGGTCACAGAAAGGGTAGCAGGGCCGACATGAATATCACATTAGACTTCAATAATGACAGTCCAAATCTAGAGCAGCGTCTGAATACGGGAGAAGGAAGGAGTCCAATATCAGAAGTCCAGGCTAAATGCCTATCTAAAGATCAGGGCAGTTTCAAGCACAAATGCCAATCCCTCCGCTTCCTTCCCCATCACCTTGACCCTATGGCTGCTTTATTTCAACTCTCTCCACTGATGTATTAAACTGGGTCTGAAGTTCAAAAGTGGGCAACCAGGAGAATTGCATAGCAAACTATGATAAATTGACCACTTTCTTGCCATGCATCTATGGAACTTGGTGCTTAGCAATAATAGAAGTGTTCCATTAAAATGACAAAATACATTTCCTTCTTAGCCTAAACACATTCCAAAAGCACATCTTTGGGGAAAAAAAGAAAGTGTTTAAAGAAAGAAGAAGGAAAACGGAGTAAAGCCTTTGTGGAATATGCCCCTCAAAGAACAATTTCAAATATTAAATTTTCCAAAATATACGTAACAGTAAGAGAGACATAAAACCTGAAATTGAGGATGTATGGGATACAAAATCTTAGTTCTTTCTTTTTCTAAAAATAAATAAATAAATAAATAAAAGCAAACCTTTAAAAATAAAAATTATTAGTTTCCCAGAGAAAGTGAGCTGGAAAATTTCACCCAGCTCTCTTTAGTATATTCAAGAGTGCCTCTGATCCTTTACATTAATATTAATGCTAAAAGATAGAGATTGAGGTAGAAAGACAATCTCTCTCTCTCTCTCTCTCTTTTTAAGAGACAGGATCTCACTCTGTTGCCCAGGCTGGAGTGCAGTGGCATGATCACAATCACTGCAGCCTTGACCTCTTGGGCTCCAGTGAGGTGTGCCAGCTAATTTTTTGTACTTTTTTTTTTTTTTTGTAAAGACAGGGTTCTGCTATGTTGCCTAGGCTGGTCTAGAATTCCCGAGTTCAAACAATCTGCCCATCTCAGCCTCCCAATCTGCTAGGATTACAGGTGTGAGCCACCATGCCTGGCCAAAAATCTCTTTCAACAGCTCATTACTTTAATATAGTCCTTGTTTGTAGGGTTGTGTTTCATTTTGCTTTTTTTTTTTCAAAGAAAAATGTCTAACATGAAGTATGATGCCTTAGCAATTAATTCTTACAGAAGAATTAAGGTTGATACGTGTAGAAGGAATGAGAGAGTTAGAAAATCACCATTTTGTAAAATGAATGAAGTAATTTACTCGGTTAGTAATGGGCAATGTGACAAAGTGTTACCTTACAGGTTATCTGTTAATTTCCTAGGGAAAAATGAACTGTTGAGATGCAGTGATATAGAGGTTATGACCCTAACCAAATTAAAGAACAGTATAACTAAGGGAGTGGCAATCCGGCATGTGTGTCTCCTGAAGAGATGCGATAGCAAGTGACCAGTAATTCCACAGAGCACCCCTGCCACAACATTCCACTCAACCTAAACAAGTCTTTAGATGCAACTTCCAGTTTAAGAAACTATAGGGGACTGAACAGTCAACTAAAGGTCATAATAAAGAAATATTCAGGCAAATGCAGAATGTGAGATGATTTACAAAATAATTAACCTAGTTTCTTAAGAATGTCAAAGGACTTTTCAAGGAAAAAAAGGTGGAAGACTGCTCCAAATTTAAATGGACTATTAAATTGTGTAAAACAAAACTCCTATAAAAGTTTTAGTAGAAAAAATGAATGTAGAAATTTGACAATCTTAGAGGATTACTGTTCATCTTAGTTGTAATATATAATTAATATTATATAACTATATTTTTATTTATATTATATATAAATATATTTCATTTCTAATAGTAATCCCCTCATTTATATATATATATATTTATAATATAATATAACCCTATATTATATTTATAATGTAATAACCACCTCATTTGGTTACAGAGTTTAATAGAAAATACTTATGTTACAGACACAGAATTGTGGGTAGAAATAACTCTCCCAATACAGCTAATGCTCAGTAGAGTCAGAATGCAACCCAGGTAGTCTATCTCCAGAGTCTGAGTTGTTTCCCACGGCTTATCATGTAGCTGTAAATAAGTAGATTCCCTCTGGCTAAGAAAAGTGTGTTTTGTAGTCACCAACAACTGCTACCAAAATGGTTTCTTTCAAGTCACCATGAGGTCCTCTGCTTGTTGTGGCTGATGGCATCCAACTCTCTCCCCCTCCCCTGCCCACTAAATTAGCACCATGAGTAAGGAAGGTATCCAAATTTCTTATGCTTTTCAGAGTATGGGAAAAAAAATCACTCAATATTCTTAGTTAGGTCAGACATCTTTGCAGTAGACTGCTTCTGTTCAAAGTCTCATCAGCTATTGTGGATATCTATTACCATCAACATACAAGTCTCAGCATAGTACCCCGGGGCTTGGTGGCTTTGGCCTAAACCTGCAGAGATTAAGGAAACTTGAAGGACTGAAAATTAGTTAATGTAATTATTTCACAAGTATTTATTGGGAGGCTGTGTACCAGTTCTATTCTAAATCCTAATGATAGAGCAGCGAACAAGAACAAGGCAGACAAATCCCTGCTTCTTTGGAATTTATATCTTAATGCATAAGTTGGTCAGATTTTTCTATAAAGGGCCAGACAGTAAACATCTTAGGCTTGGCAGGCCAAATAGTCTCTGGTATAACATTCAACTCTGCCATCTTAGTGAAACAGCAGCCATAGACAATGTATAAATGAATGCATGCACCTGTGTCCAATAAAACCTTATCTACAAAACAAGATGGCTGGTCAAATTTGACCTGTAGACCATAGGTTGCTGAGCCCTCTCCTAGTGGCTTATCAAACACTTTTCCTAAACCTTGTAAGATAATTAATTACAGGATATTTTCCTTAGATGACCCACTAGTTTGTGTCATCATTTCAGTTAAACCAAAATTAAAAGTTTCTTCAATTATTTCTTATCAAGGCAAAGAGATATAGCAGCTTCACTTGGGAGCTGCTCTTTGAGATTAGATGTGAGAAGAAAACTGTTTATGACTAAAGATTCATGCTCGTTGAACCAACTGTTCCTGAACTGCCTAATACACACACACACACACACACACACACACACACACACACACACACACACACAAATAAAGATAGGGTCTCTCTCTGTCAACCAACGTGGAGTGCAGTGGTGTGATCACGGCTCACTATAACCTTGAACTTTCTGGGCTCAAGGGATCCTCCAACCTCAGCCCCTTGAGTAACTAGGACTACAGGCACACATCCCCATGCCTGGGCTTTTTTTTTTTTTTTAAGAGATGGGATCTTGCTATGTTGCCCAGGCTGGCGTCAGACTCCTGGGCTCAAGTCATTATTCCACTGGGTCTCCCAAAGTGCTGGGATTTTAGGTACAAGCCACTGTGCTTGGCTTGCCTTATATTTCTAATTAGTGCTACTGAGGTCCAAACAGCAGATGTGATTATTTGTGATGTCTGAAAAGATGATTAAATGGGATTAAACATGCAGGAAATATATTAAGGGAAATGCCCATGAGGAAAAATTGGGAGAAAGCCAGAGGAGGTTTGGAGAGCCTTCAGACTGGGATGCCGGTCTAATTGCAGGAAGGAGAGTGAAGGAAGAAAAGTTGGGTAGAAGTCTTATCCCTCAAGGCAGCTGTGCAACAGTTCCAGCAAGGCTGATGGAGAGCCCGTAGCCAAAGTCATGTGGACTCCTACAGCTTCCAGGAGTAGGTCTACATCTCCCTGCCACAATGAGTGGAAGTAACCACCGGAATTGTGGTCTCTGAACCAACACAGCAATGGATTTCAGAGCACAGCAGTTGTTGAGCACTGGTCAATTATACTTTCCACAGTAGGGGATTGGAAAGGTGCTTCTTTAAATCTATGAGGAAGGGCTCCACAGATAATTAATTTGATAGAAATTTAAGAAAGAAATGACTTAGAAGTATTTTGCTACATAAACTCATGAAGGTAAAGACCACTTTATTTGTTATATTCTAATAGGACGTATTAAATCATCTTACATTAAGGAAGCACCCAAAGGCAGGAGTGGTTGCTCTTGCCTGTAACCCCAGCACTTTGGGAGGCCAAGGCATGTGAATTGCTTGAACCTAGGAGGTTGAGATCAGCCTGAGCAACATAGCAAGACCTGGCCTCTACAAAAATAAAGAAGTTAGCCGAGCATTGTGGCACGCACCCATAGTCCCAGCTACTCGTGAGGCTTGGGTGGAAGGATCACCTGAAACCAGGAGGTTAAGGCTGTAGTGAGCCCTGATCAGCCACTGCACTCCAGCCTGGGTGACAGAGTAAGACCCTATCTCAAAAAATAATAATAAAGAATAATGAAGAAATAAATATAGGATGGTATATCATCTACCTTATAGCACTCATTATTGTTATTAAATAACTAATATATGTAAAATTACTTAGAACTCAGCCAAGCACAGATTATTAGAGGTAAATTTTAACGCAATTTTTTGTTAGTTTCCCATAAAACCAAATTTGCCTGAAAAAGAAGTGAGAAATAGAATCACACTACAGGAAGCGACACGAATATTTCCTCAAACAAACCCCTTCATATTGTACTCTTGGAAAGAGGAACTTGAAGGCAAAGAGATATTGGTACAAACTGATAACAGAGTAAGAGAAGCACTGCAAGCCAGACTAAGGGGGAAGGAAAAGGCATGGTGGTAGTTTCTGATTCTTGTCACCATGGCCAGCAGGGTTATTCAGGTGTGGTCATTATTGCTATCTTTCCTGATCATGATACTTTTTCGAGAGCAAGAGGATCTTAAAATGCCATTGCAGTGAACCTGTGGCTTTCCACATTTTGTTAAGTTGCAAATCTAGGATGTCAGTAGAGGACTAGAAAGCAGTAAGTTAACTTATTCTATAATACCATCATGTGAAATCTAGGGCACTAAAATGTATTGGAAAGACATTGTCATGAGTTCTTGAAATAAATGGGGACCTGAAGTCAGGTTTAGAAAAAGCAACACTTACCAAAGTGAAACTAACTTAGATGAATACAAGAGGAAAACCATGAAGGCATGTCTGGATAGCACAGAAGGATCTATTGGTTTATAAATGCTTATTATACATGAATACAGTATATGGAGGTTAAGGAATAATTCAGGATTACTTTTGTAAACTTGGCTTTGAATCAGGATTTGAGTTCACTTGAGTGGTTGTGTCTAAGCAGAACATGTTCTGCTGCAATAGTTCAAATAAGTAGCACAAAGGGTATACATTTACATATAACAGGTTTGAAGCATCACAGCTACAAATAGCATAGGCAATTGGAAGACATTAAAATGAAAGTGAAAAAAACACATAGGCTTCACTTCTTAAGGAAGGGCGTAATTTGAGCCACTGTCTTCTTTTTCTACTTCCGTCTCATTGCTAGTTGTGATGGATTTGTGATTTTGGAAATGTTTTCTGGGTTTTAGCTATCTTAAAATTGTTCTCACTGTATCTAATAAACTTTCATTGGTCTTTAATAATAAGTTTTAGCTGCTTCATATAGGGAGTAGTTATTCCTTTTCTTTGAATTTTCTGTACTTTTTCCGATAAAGTACACATCTTCTGGCCTTAACGATAAAGAATAATTTATCTCTTAAAATCTTACATAGCATGCAACTTAACAGTTTGGAGATTAACATGCTAACAATGGAACATTTTTTCCCCACAACTTAAATTCCTAGGTAGAAAGAGATAAAAAACAACCTAAGATACAGTGTTTTAGGGAACAGAAAAATTAAACAAGACCCTACCATGTGTTTGATAAAAGTTACTGTAATAGAAATATATACAAATTTCAAATATGCAATTAAGTAGGATATATTGTGTATTTGTTTTTGAACATACAAGTGTATTTTGTAGGAGAGGTTGACCATTCTGTTCTAATAATAAAAATAATAAACAATATAGTCACAAGAAACCAATATGCATATATTATCAAACTTACTGTTGAGGAAGAAGACCCTTAATCACCTCTGGCCTTCTACATTGCATCTCAAAAGGAGAAGGCAGAAGTTAGCCACAGGAGGGACTGGTTGGCTCTGCCAGCCCGGTTAAGGATAAGACCCCTACTGCTAACCACAATCCCATCTATAGATCACAGATATGGTATGGAGGAATCTTTCTGAAGGCATTATTTTTACGTAAACAGGATCAAACCCCCACCTGAGTCACATATCCCACACCTACTTCATGGATCAAGACCCTTTCACGTGTAATTTCTAGAGCTGTAAACCTTCAAAAAGGCAGGGACTTTGTTTGTTAAGGTGAGCTCGGCTGTTAGGCGAGTATGCCTCTGCTGCTCCCAGTCAAACAAATCACCCCATCCTTCCCAGTTCGTGTTCGAGAGGTTTGTTGTGCGGCTTTTCCTGCTTTACTGTGCCAATGAATGATGAAAGTTTTGTAATTTTCAGAGACAGTATGTAGTTCTGCCCATCCCCCATGTTTATCTGATGCTGATATGCACCAAAAAGTATTTCCCAAAGCTCGTGTGAATCATTGCTTCAATGTAGTTAACACTTAAGTTCTTATTCAATTAGTCAATTATTAGTACTACTAATCAAGGGGGATAGAAAAGAAAATAAATGAGTACCCTGGAGTTTGATTCTCAGATTTTATACACTAGCTGTATGAATGTGACAAGTCACTCAAACTAGTGATTTCTAGCTAAAACATCTATCTGCTCTAAGTGATTTACATGAAAATCATTTGTGCAGGGGAAGTTGCATTATATAAAAGGCTTTATCTGTATCAATTATCATTGCTATTTTTCTTAAAATGCCAACTTATTTGTGATGCCAATAACACAAATGAAATAAAATAGAAATAAGGTTGCACCTTATTTTTGAATGCATATATTTCAGCTTTCATGCCAGAAATCAACTACGTTGGGATAGAATCATCCCTTGGGTTTTGGAATGGTAACTGGAATAATGATTTTTGTAGCTAAAAGGAGACTAAGAAGACAATAAAAAATGATAGTTATCAAAATGATAGTAGTCAAAAATGATATTTGCTATTTAGCAATAAACTGTGATGGTGTGTTTGTGACACTGGTGATTGAAGGGCATCCCTGGTTTTTACTGATTGTACTCAAATAAGTACATCATGGTCCCTAACAGAGAGACATCTGTAAATACACACATATTCTTGATACATTCACTTGGCGTTTTCCTTTCTATCTGCTGAATGCACAAACCAACTGCAGGTGCTCCTATGGCTACAGCGTTACCAAAGACAAAGCAAAATTGGTCAAAAATGCACAACAAAGACAACAATCTGCCCCAAATGGTTATTTTGTTTGACACATATCATATCACAGTTGGTAGCTGCAGTGCTTATTTGAATTTAAACATTGATGAGGTCCTTTCCTGGCCCTGTTTTTGCAAACACATACAAAGCTAAATATACCAACTCTCATTAGATCAAAAGAAACACGCACAGTATGTCAGGCAGTCACTGTTGTTATTACCAATAAACAAAAATGTATATTTCCCTCATCACAGTGCTGAAATGTGCTCTGTGTTTATGAAGCAAGCTAAAAAAAAAAAAAAGCCTCCTGGTTGAATCTGTGGACCCTGGCCTTGGGGGTGTACCTGGGTCTCAACATCTGTCAGCTTTCTGGTCTGCTCTGCAGTCTGAGACAGGAGGCTGGTTCCTATCTCCAGCATGGTAGCCGTGTGGTTCTGAACTGCGTTCTGCTGTATCTGGGCCATCTCCGACCTCATATTTTCCACAATGTAATTCTCAAGCTGTAAGAGATAAAGGACAAAACATATTACATTATAATCAAAGCCTCCCAGTTGGAGCATGTAACATTTACAATGACAAAACAAGACACAGCTGGCGAATCAGCCATCTGGCAGGGATCCTCTGCATATCTGGGAGTTGAAGAAATGGGAGCAGAGCACACAGGAATCTAGTTGTCAACAAATTCCTAATATACTGATACATATATTTATAATAATCATAATCATAATGATAATTTGCACTTGGATCACGCTTTCCCAAGGTTGACATTATCCATTTAGTCTTCATAGCAAAGATATATCACAGTCAGCTTTCTTGTTATGTTTATTTTATAGATGAAGAAATAGAATCAGAGAGGGCCAGTGACAAACTCAAGTTGCCCAGCAAGAATGCAGCAAAATTCGCATAATAATTTAAATCTAATTTTTGGTGCTCTGGCTTTTCCGTTACACCATACTGACCACTTATCTCAGAAAACTTCAGCCTCCTGCTTCCGTTTTTGTAATGATAAATAAAAGACTACGCTTGCTTTGGGGGAATGGGATGAGGAGTGGGAGAAAGGATGATGCCCAAAACAAAAACCTTTAAAGGAATATTAAAATATAGGCAATGATGTATGAAATGAGCTGCAAAGCCTGAGAGCTAGCTATAATCATTCTATCATTATCCATGCTCCTTTGCAAGCTCAAAAATAGGTACTGAAAGTACAGCTCATAAAGCAGTATTTGCCCTTATTGCTTTTGGTAATATTTAGTCCTTTACAGTGCCCTCTTAGGGAACACTATAGTGCTAAAATAAATGGTGCCATAGGGACTATGGAGAATTGTTAAGTGACTTATTGCAAGGGAGCCTGTTAGGAACTTGGGAGAATAAAGCTGAACATACGCGTTGCTTGAAAAAATACAAAAGAAACCTGCATCTCCCTGTCGGCGCACTTATCCCTCCACCACTGTGCGATGACTACATTACTCAATTACACATATAGGGAAATTGCATCCCAGAGAAGTCAGGTCCAAGGCCACACACCACAAAAACAGCCAGACTTGGACATGAGCACTGAAAGCCTCAACCCTCATGCTAGCACTTTCAACCACTTGATAGCCCTGCCAAGTCGTGCTTCATAAGCCAGGTTCCAAATCATTAACAGCTACGTGATTTTTTACTGATTTAGTGAACCATAATACATCCACTATTTTATAATCCATCGTAACATTATTATCGTGTAAGGAATATAGTCTAAATGTAAATTCCCCTTTGTAAAGCTTTGGCAGTTCACTTGCTAACATCATCCCTTGCTCATTTCTATTTATCAAACACAAATCTGTCCCAACCTAACAAAAATGAGTTTTCAATCAAACTCATATTATTATTAATAAATTTCAAATTTGTTCTTGGTCAATATAAGAATTATCCTTCATTCTTTTTTCCCCCAAATTAGACATAGGAGGGGGAACAAGTGCAATCTACAGAAGTTTATTATAAAACAAATACAAAATAGATTAGAATAAATCTCTGAAAATTATCAAAATGTAAGTTTTGTAGGCCAAATCTTGGCTTTATTTCAATTGAACTAACATATTTAAACAACAAAGGATGGGTAGAGAAAAAGACGTAGGACAGAGTAATAAACATCTGTCATTTTGGATTCCACATCCTATGTTCCGTTTTTCCTAATGTCATTCCTTAACTTTCTTTTGAGAAATTATCTTTTTGCCCTTCAGAACAAATGTTTCAGGTGGAGTTGTCCCATCCTAGCATCAGGAATGAGTACAGGTTCAAACCTGGCAAGCCAGAATGTTCTGTTCTTACTATGTAGGTGTGAATTGTTCAAGAATGGAAAGGCATCACAAGCAAGGCCATTAAGTCTCAGTTCTGGAATTTCATCAAACTACTTTACAAAAGAACTTTCTTTTCCTCTGTAGTTAATAAGCTGGTGACACATGCCCTATTCAGTTGATGCCCCATTTTGCCACCACAAAACCAGAGTCAGCCCAAGAATGAACCTGACCCAGAAAGATAGATGATAGATAGGGAGATAAATAGACAGACAGATAGATAGGCAGACAGACAGACAGACAGGTAGGTAGGTAGATAGATGATAGATAGATAGATAGATAGATAGATAGATAGATAGACAGACAGATAGATCTATGCATGTACATACATACGCGGATGCATAGACAGATAGACATGGATTCATGTGATACATTTTGAGCACCTAGACCCAGCTGTATTTTTAGCTAGTTTCATCCTTGGACATTCAGTTGTAAGTTGCATGATCTAGCAATCTCCCACTGAGCAGCCAACTTTTTTTTCCCTTCAATCACATTGATTTAGGTTTTTAATACTTACAACCAAGGTTTTTGATTATTACATTTGATCAGTGTTTAGCAGAAGAAGCTTCAGGTAGGGAAATATTAGCAATATGGTCCTCACTTTTCCAGGGAATTGAGGATTATAGATGAATGTATGCATCTTCAGAAATGGCAGATAAGTATCCATTATGAAGATAATAGCTGTCATTTATAGCTGACAGTTATCAATTGCCTATTATGCAACAGGTACTGAGCTACATGTTTTTCTTTTATAATCACACTTGAACATCATGATAATTTTATGTTTTATAGCTGCTTTATAGATGAAACTATTGAGACTCAGAACCCCCAAACAACTTGCTCAAGAACAAGCAAGAACCAAGAACTCAGCTCGCAACTCCAAAAGCCATGTTGTTAACTTCTAATCTATTTAGCCTAGCACTGCTTCATTACACTATGCATTTTACTATATGCTCTTAAAGTTTGAGTGTTCATCAAAACTACATGGGGAGAATTTTAAAATGCAGATGGAAGCACAACATGCCAGAAACCTTTAAGGGCATATACTGGGAAACTGTTTATTTTATAAAGCTTCCCAATGTAATTATTATTCAGGTAAAGAATGAGTGTATCTCAAAGTGCGGTCTATAGAACAACTGCCAGGATAAGGCCTGGCTGTGAACAGTCAGCCATGAAATTAGGAGTTTTCACTAGGATGTAAATTACCTATGTCACTGAACACACTGTTTAGTTCACCTGATGCATACACACACACACACACACACACACACACACACACACAGAGGCAAGACTTTCTCAATGAAGAAAGTGATGCTCTAGTTTACATTCTGGTGCAAACTTCTTACCATGTTTCCAAAATGACAACAATGTCCTTGAGTAACACTGATTTAAACCATCAAATTTACTTTGAAATATCAGATTCCCTGATTACCAAGAAATCTGGGTTTCTATGCAAATTTTCCTCCTGCGAGAGTTCACTAATCAGTGAACTCCAATACAAGACCTACTTGATAATTATGCATCAATGTCTTATGCAGTTGGTTAGCAGGAGTCTGTTCCCAGAGTTTGACTTGCTCCAGGTGTAACAACAATCATGTACCCTCGTCTTCACAGGGGAGGACACCCTCAGCAGAGGTGGCTACATCAAGTTTCAGCCTTTGTATCAACTGGTGACCATTCTGTATTTTTGTGCTTTTTTTAAGCTATAAAAGTTGACACCAGCAAAGCAAAATAACAGTTTTATACTAGCATTCATCACAACCATAAAGCACATCTCAGTTCTGCTGACCATGTTGTAGAAATAAAGTAAGTCTCCAACCTATACTAAAATGCTCATTTAGGCAGCCATGATGAGTAGCATGACTATAGCTCTAGTTAATTATTATTTAATGAAATGAGGCTGCTTTCTCCAAAAGTAACTGCCTTTTAATGAAAAATCTAATGGCACACTTAAGTAGCAAGAACCATATGTAGTTGATTTAAAGGCTGAGACAGGAGGCAGAAGTCAAATATACAATGTGTGATTAATAAGGAGGACTGCTTTCATCTTATCTCTAAGCATTCCTCTGTAGATGTATAACTGTGAAATCCATCTTGATGTGACATAGTAGCCAGGTTCAGAAAAGATTTGTAACAAATTTGATTGTCTTCAAATATTCCCTACTGGTCTTAAAATATGCTTACAGTAAATAACAGTCACCTCAAGGTTCAATATTTTATAAACATCTAAGATGTGGATTTTAAGCTTAGAAGTTGCTGACCATAGAGCTAATGAGTTATAATGTAGGAGTCTCTCAACCTGAATCATAAATTATTTGATTATATTTCCATGCCAGAGTTTTGTAAATTATTGGCCAAAATACTAGGAAGAGGATAGTAGAATGTGATTAGAAATGAAATGACAACTCCAGCCTGGGTAACAAGAGCGAAACTCCGTCTCAAAAAAANAAAAAAAGAGAAATGAAATGACAAACAGTAAGTGATGAGCTTCAAGCAAAAAAAAAAAAAATGTTGCCTTTGTAAAGTGATTTAATATTTGCAGTGTTTTGTACACATTGTCTGATTTGATCCTTATACCAAACTTACAAGGAGAGAATTGATTCCATTTTACAGTTTAAAAAAACAGAGGTCTTCAATGACTTCATAGAAATCAAAGAAAAGACAGACATCAAAGAAAAATCTCAACTCTATCTTCTGATGTTCTACTAGCCTCAGAGTTGTGGGAAGCATTCTGTTATTGGACTGGTTGCCTGGATGGTTGACTGATTAAATGACTGATAATTTTAATTTTAGTCAGTTATTGCATATTCATTATTATAACATATACAATATTGCATTGTAATACTTATTCCTTTGAGAAAAACATGCATCATTAGAGGGTGATTACTTCCACTTGGCTTCACTGTAGTGGAGACCAATTTAATTTGAGGTGAGATGAGAAGCCCTAGGGCCAGGTATGTGGAAAGTTTACTTTGCCAGTACTTTTAAGAGAAGAGAATCATTAAAAGTCCTTTCATTAGTTCTTACCTTTTTTTCTTAGCAACATAAGTTTATTTTGTTCTGCTCATTCTATTTCTTGCCAACCATTATAAAATACAACAAGGGGAATAAGGATAATACACAAAGCCTCTACAAAGGCTAGATATGTATCAGCTTTTACAAATATGCAGTTCATTGAATCTTTAGAACAATCCAGGTATTGTAAGCATCATTTTCCTCATTTCACTGATGTCTAAACAGAGGCTCAGGGGAGTTAAGTAAATTGTCTAAGATCAGGGGGTGGGTTGGTTGCAGAGCTGGGATGTTGCTTTGAGGCTAGATTTCCTGGTAGATTGTGCTCCATTCTGAAGGGACGTCATTCACCAAACACAAGCTTGTTGCTACCAATCTTAAAAGCAAATTCTGATAACAAGCAATATTCATACACAAAATGTGTAAAATGAAAGCTGCAGAAATGATGAGGTGAAACTTGTTCAAAGATTGATCATTTTTTAACTTTTTGATTTACACATTTGCATATTGATTGATGGCTACAATGTCTGGGAAATGTTACCCATGGTGATAAAGCAAATATTCAGTCAACCGTATGAAAACTCTTAGTATTAGGTAGGCAAAGAAAACGTAATTTTGAGAAGGTAATATAATCAGCCATTTGTAGTTCTCATAAATCCCCTCCCCTGTCTTTTGCCCAATGACTAGGGGAGAATTTATGCCATCATTCTTCATTATGAGAGAGAATTTTGGGAGAGCTTTTTCTAGAATCTCAAAACCCTTGGGGCTTCAGGTTCATGAGAACCAAAATCTGTGTGGGATTATGACATGTCTTGTATGTGAAAAGCATTCTGTATCACTTCACTCCAAGACCACTTCAAGGGATCTCTTAAACCAGAGCGTATCTTAAAGCACAAAGAATATAATTTCTCCATGTAATTCTTAAGAAAATAACATTTTAAACCTATAAAAATTGACAAAGGCATTGTACACTTATAATATGGTGCAGATTAAATGGACCCTCACTGGATGTTGGTGCATATGGTATTACTCAGTTATGGCAAAACAACCATGAAATAAAGCAAATGGGTAAATATGGGAAAGCAATAAAAAGGGAAAACAATGCAAAAAATGCCTTAAATGTTGATGGTTTTATCTAATCTCATTGTTCCCTAAATCAGTGGTGCTATTGTAAATGCAACTATATCTAGGTTTATGGCCTTATAAAAAAGGATGGCTGAAGCCAAATATATTATTTTCAGGGATTTCTATTATTAGATCTCCCAATATACTGTTTCTTTTATGAAATGGAAAAGTATAATTGTCTTTTTAGACAATAGATCTATTCGGCTAACATTTGAAATGGTTTCTGTGCTGATATACATGCCATGGATCCCATTTCTCATTTTGATATCTGAAGGAATATTTACTATTTATGTAAGAAAGAAAACCATTAGTACAAGAGAGCTGAAAGAGACATTAAATATTATGAGCTCCAAGGAACTCGTTTTATAGACGTGGTGACTGTGGTTAGAGAGGTTATAGAAAGCAAGGTGAAACAGCTAATCAATGTCAGATGCCAGGTCGTGGCCCCTCGGTGTGTGGGAAATCCAGGCTCTGATCAGTAAGCTAAGCCAACAATGGCTGTCGGTATCTTTGACCTGCCCCACATTTCTTTTCCAATTCCCTGGTTCCTACTACTTGCTTTGCCTTTGCTGAGTCCTGATTTGGTTCTCCCCTTTCGCCAATTCATACTCTATCCATTTTATGGGTCTTGGCTTTCTTTGCTGGACTCTGTTCTTGCTTCCTAGCCTTGATACCCATCAGCTAGCTACCCCCTAGTTATTAAGCCTCAGCAACACCTTGATTTTTTTTCTTCACATGCATCACCTCAAAATGTCAAAAAACAAAACCAAATTCTAAAATTAGTTCAGGCTTATCACCCCCTGTGTCAGTTCAGTTTAGTCTTAGCATATATGTGGTAAGTATGTGCTGTGTGCTAAGCCTGGTACCAAATGCCTCAAAGAATTGAGTCTAGTAGGAAATAGAAACATGTGAATGAATCATTTCAATAGAGTTGGTGAATGGAGTCTGCCTCTGACTATGTTTCTTTCTGTAAATGTTCTTTCTGTTAATAGGGAGATGCTCTCAGATACTGATATTAATAATGTGAGCAGATGTTTGTTACTTGGCCTCCAAAGGAGAAGTAGCAACATCCCATTGAGGCATATGTAGAAGCTATCAAGGGCACCCCAGAAAATACCATAGGAAAAAATTCTCCTGCAATTGCTTTTTTTTGGTAATGACTCTTGTGGGACCACATTTTTGTGGCTGCTGAAAATTGCCAAAGTCATTTACATTGCCCCCAGAGTTGGGCCAGGACCCAGGGAAGTCATTCTCTCTTTGTATAAGCAAATGTCTCCTGGGCCAAAACACATTCTACTAACCTGGCACCTCTCTTCTACACCTACCTTCCCACACTAGTAAAATGTCACAGTCATGAAATCTCAAGCATATTTATATGCCTGCTTCATTTTTCCCTTTACCTTTTTTAAAAAGTCACATGGCATATAAAAAGCACATTCATCCAGGAATCAGGACATCTGGATTTTAATCCAAGTACTATCATTGATTTACTCCATGAATTTTGGGAAATTACTTAAGCAACTTGGGTTTAAGTTCTCCATCTATGAAATAAAGGGCTGGATTCGATCATTTCTAACGACTCACATAACTCTCAAACTTCTTGATTTAAAACTTCCTTTATAAAGTACTGGAATATATAAGGTTTGAATTTTAATTTATTATAGAAAATTGAAATATGTATGTATATATATAAAATACAGCATACATATCCTTAATGGCAGTAAAGAAACAATGATATTAGAAACAATAGCAAAGCTCTGGACTGGATCATGTTTCTAGAGCAGGTGTATCTGCTTTAAGATAAAGAGCTAGAGTCTCTGTATCACTTAAGCCCCAGGTACTATTCTGTCCCAAATATATTCCTTGTCTTTCTCCAACACACTTGGCTTTCTGCCTGTGATTTTTATCTCAATGAATGACACCATTATCACCTATCTGGTTCTTCCAAGTCACAGGGAATCACCTTGATTAGTCTTTTCCATCCTTTTCTACATTAAATCCACACCAGATTTTGTTGTTGGTACTTTGTCTCTCTTCTCTCTCTCTCTCTCTCTCTCTCTTTTGTGAGACAGAGTCTCATTTTGTCACCCAGGCTGGAGTGCAGTGGGGTGATTTCTTTTCGCTGCAACCTCTACCACTCAGGTTCAAGCGATTTCCTGCCTTGGCCTCCCGAGTAGCTGGGATTACAGGTGTATGCCACCATGCCCAGCTAATTTTTGTATTTTTAGTAGAGAAATGGTTTTGCCATGTTGGCCAGGCTGGTCTCCAACTCCTGACCTCAGGTGATCCACCCGCCTCAGCCTCCCAAAGTGCTGGGATTTCACGCGTAAGCCACCACACTTGGCCCGCTGCTGTCTCTTGAAGGCTGCCTAGGTTCACCCCTCTCCCACTACCCTCTCTCCCTACTAATATCACAGTCGCTGACAAAGGTCAGACTCTCATCATTTTTCTTCTGGATTTGTTAATGGCCCCATAACTGGTCTCCTGACTCCAGACTTGCTTCCTCCAATCCATCATCCATGGCATAGCCAGCAGGATCAATCTAAAGCACGAATTTGGCTTTGTTATGCCACCGTTCAAACTCCTTAAGTAGCTTCTACTACCTGCAGATAATGTCACAGTACTGTAAACAGCATAGATGATTCTTGACAATCTGGACCCTACCTCTCCCACCCTGCATGTACTTTATGCTTCAAACACACCAAATGACCACAGTATTTTCATTTCATTAAGCACATACTCTTTTTGCCTCATGTCTTTCCATATGACTTTGCTCCAACTGGCATACTTCTTTCCCCACGCATTCTCTCGTTTCTTGGGCTAGGTCCTATTTTTCAAAACTCAGTCTCAATACGATTTAGATAAGTAAGTTAATGCATAAATGAATTTGTATATGAAAATACTGAGTCTCCCATTGTGAGCTTATCCTAGTTACACTTGTTTTTCTAAGTAAGAAATATCATATTAGCAATTATCAATGATCCCCTTTTGAATGGCAAAGGAACCAGCACAAATGATGTAAAAGTACATAGATCTGAAGACAAATATCCTCACTTCATGGACCATAAAACCCCATCTTGTTTTACTGTGTCTTTCTACTTTGCTGCTCCCAGGCATGTCTACTATGAGTCATTGTTTAAATCAAGTAAAATCAATGAAACACATTAAAAAGTAACCATGTCTGAATAATTGTTCCATACAAAAAAGCAAAAGAAGTAAAACTGAATCCTGTTCATTGAGACTGCTTATAACACAAGCAGGCTACAAACGCTGGACTGAAGGTACCAATGTCCTGCCTGCCTTTCTGCCTGCCTGGTGGTTAGAATAAAGAAAGGAACAAATCCTCTCAATGAGGGAATCAAATATGTCTTTCCAGAGGCAGTCCCAAATCAATACAGAAGAGAGGGCATACGTTTCTTCTATCTCCCTTAAGATTAAAAAAAAAACAAATGGCTTTATGACCATGACACTGTATTCCAGATTAGGCAACAGAGTGAGAACTTACATCTGAAAAAAACATAGCCTGGAAAAATTGAGGACCTGGGGATAAGAAAGGACTCTGGGAAGACTTTGACAGCATACAAGGAGCTGTGCTTGCTTAGGCAAGATGACTCTCCTGCCTATCTCCTGAAATGTGTTTCTTGGGAAATCAAGAGATAAATCAGTCAGAAACAAGAGCATGCCATTGATGCCATACCATATCCATAGGACAAGGGCATCAGACTTTTAATATGAGATTCATGGAGACAGCACAGACAGATAATTTCTGTGCACTTTACAGTTTCAGACACAGAAAGCATAAAGTTTATCCATTTAATAACATACATAAGAACACATGTTGTATGTACATATATATATATATACACACACAAATAAATTTGCACAATTATGCTCTTGTACACACGTATTTTCCATATTCCCAACCTACATGTGTTCAGTTCTACATTCATACTTTGTAGTTATGTTCATTTAATTATTTTGTTAAAGATCCATTTAAAATAACCAATGCATCACTCATCTTTGAATGAAGTGTATTTGATGTAAACTTCAATCACTTTAGATAATGCCCATTAATCTGTCATGGGCAGCTCCAGTATTCTGCCTAACAACCCAGAAATCCTTTTCCCAAATTCTAAATTTATCCTTAGATTACAGAAGAATGGAAGAATTACAAAGCAACTTGGTATGCATTGTTTTTATAACAATAAGAGGGATCATTTTTTAACTAAACAAGATAGTGTTTCAAACAAAATGGCAAATATGTCTGCCTTTACTGTAATGTTTTTTAGTTTCTTGCTTATCTGAAATGCAATTTAACCCCCTGCATGCTACACAAAATACATTCAGGTTCGCTTAAAAAGAGAAAGCTTTGACATTTGAACTACAGACCACCCCAGCAGCCAATGGGTTGTCAGGGATTCATGGGGTAAAAGGCTCTCCACCGGATAATCCTTCTAAGAAACATCTTCTGCAAACCACATTTGTTTCCCCTTTGACAAATGACAGTGATGCAAACACATAGCTTATAATGATGATCTTTTAAAGGAAACCCTTCTGCATTAAATGAAACATTACAGGTCAGATCATGAAATTTAAATACTCAGCAGATGATACACTCAGGAACAGAAGTTTGAAAGCCTTAATCATAGGATTTGTAGATTTTTCAGGAATACCATGACTAGGTAGAAAATTGCCTTTATTGTACTCTGGTATTTTGTATGAAATTGCAAGGTATTAACACTTAAAATCAAATCCCATTCAATAAAACATCTTCACTATTCAACACTCTGACTTTTTAGGCTCTTATTATCCTTTTATTTATGCTACATCCTTTCTTGCTTGCAATAAAGCTGCTTTGTTTGTCATCTTTCTCTTCTGAAATATATTGTTTGTGGTTTTCTAAAACTAATTTTCTTTCATCTGCTTAAACAAAGCAAATAAATGACAAAAGTGTGTGTGTGTATGTGTGTATGTGTGTATGTGTGTATGTGTATGTTTTCTCCCACAATATGAGATTACTCAATGGAACATATAATAATTTGTACAGGCATAAAACTGTCAATGTCATTGTATAATAAACATTCCAAAGCATTATGTGTGAGGTCCAACTAATTTTTTCTGAATAATACTTGCTGAGCAGTTCTTATTTAAATTACCCTTGGTCCAAGTACTGGAAGAATTATTAGGATAGAAATAGTCATTCAAAGCATAAGAAAGGGATAATGATTGCTGACATCTTATAAATGAAATACAATCCCTATTTTTTTCTCACTTTGATCAAAGGACTACAGACAGTGGGCATTGTTTCTTCTTTCACAAAGACCATTTTGGTGCCCTGGTGATGTTTGTTACATCCCAAGTGCTATTGGATGAGAGCCCAAATTAGCATTACAATGAACTGGCTTCTCTGAGAATTAACCATACACCACAAGAGAAGGAAATGAAGCATGAGTAACTGTGAAAATACCTGCTCTCATTACTACACGTATTGCCAGAGGAATTTTGTGAAAGTCAGTTTTAAAGACTCATTAATCTAGTTTTGGCAGCTGTAGATCACTTCCCAGTGTTCCTCATGATTTAGTCCCCATCCCTAACAAGCTGGGAGCACTGTATACTTTATATATTTGTTAACTGAAAGAAGCCTGAACTAATTCATTGAAAGGTCTAAATCTTGAGTGTTTATGATCATCAAACGTGGATTATAGAAACCAGAAACCTTCCTACTTAACAGACATCACACTTTGACATATTTGTTTTGGAAGTTTTCATTTTTAATAAGAAATAAATTACTACATAAAAAATCAAGGTGCCTCCTGTCCCATAATCAGAATTAACCTTTATTCTCAAGTTGATTTGGCCTTTTACTTTGTAGGTATATATTCAAAATAACATACTGTGTAGTACATTTTCAAGATGTACAAAATTGTTACCTTGTTGCATGATTTCATTTTTTTTTATTTTTAAATCAGTATTATGTCTTTGAGACTTAGATATATTAACAGTATTATTTTACTATGAATTACAGAACTGAGTTGGGTTTAGTAATTCTAACTGCTAATAAAACATTCTCATATTCCAAGTCCCGACTTACCCTGAAGAGAGGAGTACACTGTCTTTCAGATTCCTGTTACCCTGAGTTCTAGCACAGACACAAGAAGGAACAAACCGTTTCTCAGACTCTCACGAAGCCCCCAGGGCCTCCTCTCTAAGGAGCTAAAGGAAAGCTGTGTAATGAATCTTCCCCTATTTAAATACTATATCTCAAGAATCCTAATGAATAATTTTTATCTTTGGCAAATAGTTATTTCCCAGAGAGAGCAATTAGGGGGTTGAGAAAGAAAGGAAACATGTTACCAGAACTAAAAATTGATTCTATAGTTTTTCTCAAACATAAATTACTACATTAAGAGTTTAAAATAACCATGACCTCAATTATAAAGACAGCCCTCCCAACTTCCTAGGCAGCATTCCATTGAATAGACTAGATAGTCTAGATTTTAACGTACAAAGTGTCTTAAACATACCAGCTTTCCATGACTTACAAACAAAAAAACAAACAAACAAAAACCCCTTTCTGTTCTGCATATTTTAAAGTATACAAAATGATATATTTAGCATGTTCTCAATTATGGTAAGTATATTCAGACACACATTTGTATGTATTTGAAAAAGAAAAGAAACACTGAATTGTTAACAGTGCTTATCTCTGGCTGATGGGAATACAGGTGAATTTTATTTTCTTCTTGAAATGATTTTGTTGGTTTTCTCCTTTCTTCAGAAAATGATAATTTAATTTTATATCCAGAAATAAAATAAAGAACTAGAGAAAGAGAGAAATGTGCTTGGAATGCATTCATTCTTAGTAGGAAACTTACAAACATCTGGCAGAGTTTAGTGGTGGCCTGGTTGGAGCAATTCTGGAAAACTCTGCTGCCCTCCCTAGACATTCCCCACTGGCTCAGCCGGTTTCCCTCCTCTACTCTTGCTCCCCTACCTGCCACCCCTCGAGATGTCAAGAAAACAAACAAATAACAAAGAAACAAAAGAGCCAAAACAGCTGTGAGTAGGTCTTTACCAAGGGGAAAGGACTGTATGCAAATCCTGTAACAGTAGCCATTGTTTCTTGAGTACTTCTTGTGGATCAGTCAATGAGGTAAGGCCTTGAGGTACTTCCTTCAATTATTTCTCACAGCAGCCCTTTGAAATAGGTATGGTTACCATCTCAAACCAATGAGGTGGCAGAAGTTATGAGAAGTTCAGTAACATGATTAGGACTACAGAGACCAAATGTTGCAGTCGATATTCAGACTCACATCTCTTTGATGCCCAGGTCACTCTCTTTCCACTTTAATCAGTCCCATATCCTTGGTTAGGGCAAGAATTACAAACAGGAATTTTGCTACCCAAATTCATCCAGCTAAAGTGTTTGGTTTGACTAGCACATTATTTAAAAAATATGATTTCAAGTCTTTAACAAGAGCATGTAATCTCTAGTTATCCACAGCCCATACCTCTCTTGGATATAAAACTTCTGGCCCTTTTAGCTAATTAAAATCAGTTGCCCAGATCCTAATGGCATTTGAGTTGCCATCAGTAAGGGAGAAATGAAGGAACCTAACATTTGATGATCACCATCAAGTAGTAAAAAAGTCTTCATATACTTGTGGTCCTTTTAAAAATACAATGAAAAGTCTCCCTCACCACTCTCACGCTTAGAAATACTGAAAGAATGATTGAGTCAATATGTGGTAGGACATTTGAGGGCTTTGTAAGCGCAGCATAAATATGTGACATAATTATTTTATATGACAAGTTGACTTATTCTTTCCTCAGCTCCAGAGTGACATGCTATTTATAGCCACATTAATTATCCTTGCTGAAAAGCATTAGCATTTTTTTTCATTTACTTAACCAAAACAGAGGTATCATCTTACATGTCACATGGATTAGTATCATGTTTGTTCTTCTGTTCATTACACCATTCTTTCAAATAAACACAAATATCAAGTAAATATGGATTCTAACATTGTTATATGCACATTGAAAACATATTCTCATAGAATGAGCTCTAATATTGTGATATTTTTCAAAGTTTACCAATATAATCCAATCAATATTCAAACATGCCATTTTTCTTTTGGAAACAGTGTTTTCTTGTTTACTAAATTAAAACATGTTGAACTATAAATTGAACATGCTGAGCTGAAATAATTTTTTCTCAAAAATGTATTAGTTGTTAAAAGCAAAGTTATGCTTAAAGAAAATTAGCAGATATATATATTTGTATAGAATCTTGAACTGAAATATATATAGAATATATAAGATGTATAACCATAGAATATATATATACATATTTATCTGTATATTTATATCTATACCTATAGAATATATATATATATAATGTATCAATAGAGAATATATATATATATATATACACACATACACACATACATATGATGCAGTAATAGTTATTATTTCCCCTTGAAAATGCCGTATCTTATCAAGTAGGTATAGAAACACAGAATGGTAGTTTAAAGATCAGCAAAGACAGGCCAGCCGTGGTGGCTCATTCATGTAATCCGAACACATTGGGAGGCCAAGATGGGCAGATCATGTGAGGTCAGGAGTTCAAAATCAGCCTGGCCAACATGATGAAATCTTGTTTCTACTAAAAATACAAAAAATTAGCCAGGTATGGTGGTGGACACCTGTAATCCCAGCTACTTGGGAGGCTGAGGCAAGAGAATCACTTGAATTCCAGAGGGGGAGGTTGCAGTGAGCCAAGATCGCACCACTGTACTCTGGCCTGGACAAAAAAAGTGAGATTCTGTCTTTAAATAAATAAATAACAGCAAAGACACACAGATACATACACATATGTAGATGTATATATGTATTATACATTTTCACACACTCTCTTATATAAACACATTTCAATGAACTCAGTAAGTTTTATATGTTAACAGGCCATGTGCCATGAATACATAAATATGAAAAAGATGCAATTCTTGCTTAATCCCTGGCAAGCGAGAAAAACAAATATGTAAACAGACATTATTATAATTAGTAGCTGTAAAACTAGAAATATCCTCTACAAGATTGTAAAAAATGTACCCCAAATTTATAAAATGCATGACACTTTTATTCCTTATACTCATAGAGAAGAAACAGAGTTTCAAGGTCTTCTCAGTAAATTCAGAATGACTTACTACAAACATGCCTTGGAGAAACACATACTTCCTCAGCCTTTTTTTTCTGTCCTGATATATATTCCCACCCAGGGCTGGCTGTTCTCAGAATTCACAGCTTTAATATTAAAATTATATCATCGTCATTATCTCCAAGAAACCATGAAGCCCAAACATGATAGATTCTAGGATCTCATTGAGGCCTTTTGCATTCTTGACTTCTTAAAGCCAAGGGTTCTCATGTCACAGAGATGCGTTTAATATGAGATGCGTTATATTTAAAAGTCTCATGAGTTTGCTGGAAAACTACCATTATAGAAAGAAATTACACATTTGTTTTTTCATAATTATCACAATTTTTTTACCTGTAAAAAATGAAGACTCAGAGAATACAAATAATTTCCCAAAAGACACACAGTTACATGAGGCTTACCCAGTTTGTCTAGGATTGGGCTAATCCACACCACGCCTATCTTATATCTCTTGTCAAAAGTAGAGAATCTTTGCAATCTACCTGACTTCTTCCAAAGTGGGGGAAAGGTCTTGGTGAATTCTCACAGGTAGGTAGAATCTTGCTGCTTGAAGAGCTATCTATAGCATGGTGCTGTGGAGAGCTCCCAGAATGTGTCAGCAAGGGACCTGAGTGCTTCCCCCTCCTCCCCCCACTTATCACCCATATGAACTTTAAGGTCTTTTACTTCTGTGAGATAAATATTTCTCATCAGTCAAGGCATCATGCTAATTGTACCTGTTCTAAACATCTCAAAAATTTCTTGTAATGATCAAATGAAAAAATACATGACAAAATGTTTGGTCACTTGTAAGATGCTATGTAAATGTCAGATACTTACACTTTGATGTGGGTAGGTTTGGAAAAGCAGTTTGAGAATCTATTAGAAGTGTGAATTCTCTGCTACAACTGCATATACAGTTATTAATAAGAAGACAAGGAACAGCTAATATTAGTGATTATATTATTGCCTTTTCCAGATTCCAATTTATACTTATATGAGAAGCAGCACATGAGAAGCAGTGTTTGAGAAAGAATAATAAGTTTTGGACTCTGGCAGCTCTAAGCTGGCAACTAGTTAGCTGTGTGACTTTGAGCAAGTTGATTTCCCTCTCTGTGCTTTAGCTTCTGCAGATAGAAAAAGCGAAGAATAATGCACCTGTATCATATTATTCTTTGAGGATTAAACAAGAAAAATCACAAATATACCTAAACTGAAAAATAAAATAACAAGCTTTAAATGGAAAGAATGGGTTTAAACTTCCTCAGTGGGCATGGATATAAGAGATGGCATTTGACAGTAAAAAAAATTAATAGGAATTTGTTATATAAGCCTAGCTTCCTAATACTTACTAACATTGTGACCACGAACAAGTCATTTAACTGTTCTAAGCCTCAGCTGCCTCATCTCTAAAGTAAATGTAATAATATCTACATCAAACCAGTTTTGTCGAGTTAGAATGAAACTATATAAATATAGAATCCTGACTAATACTAACTGCATGCCTAATGCTAAAGAGTTATGCAAGTCTAAGTATCTTTCTTTTTCAACCGATTTCAGGACATCTATATACTACAGGATGGCCATAAAGTCTACAGGTAATAATATACTATTGCATTTTAATGTAATGTCAGAAAGCCATTTACTATATCTATTTGCTAATTTTTCCAGCCTTAAGGCCACCCGTAGACTTACTCTTTTGGAATTTTTTACATAGAAAGCAAACATTCACAAGGATGTTTTTAGTTACATAATTAAATAAAGAAGTGCTAAGCCCCTGAGGTTTATGAAATAATACAATGGTTAATATTATTATTATTATTTTTTTTTTCTTAGACAGAGTCTCACTCTGTCACCCAGGCTGAAGTGCAATGGAGCAATCTTGGCTCACTGCAACTTCCACCTCCCGAGTGCAAGCAATTCTCCTGCCTCAGCCCTGAGTAGCTGGAATTACAAGTGTGCACCACAATGTCCAAATAATTTTTATATTTTCAGTAGAGACAGGGTTTCACCATGTTGGCCAGGCTGGTCGCAAACTCCTGACCTCAAGCCATCCACCTGCCTCAGCCTCCCAAACTGCTGGGATTACAGGTATGAGCCACTGTGCCCAGCCCAATGGTTAATATTAGCTGTTCATTGTTTTCTGATTGATAACTGTGTATGTACTTACACCAGAGAATTCACACTTCTAATGGATTTTCAAACTGCTTCTCCCAATCCAACCATACCAAAGTATAAGTATCTGATATTTGTACATAAAGAAACTTCTTGTATAACACGTGCTCTTTCAGACATTCAAAGGGAACATTTTCCTTGAGCAATTTTAACCCAAAAATACCTGTAATTATAATTTTGGTAATGATTAGGCCATAAAGTGATAGGCCAGCAATGAATAAAGTGAGAGAAAGCAGTGAATGAAGTTCCTAGATGTCTTTCAGAAAAATACTGTGCAGGTATGGGGTGTGGGGAGCAAGGATTGGAGGAAGATTGCAGAAATGGAAAAGAAAAGACATTTTAAACATTATAGTTAACATAACCACCTGAACATCTGACTTCAAAGAATGAAGTATAAAATTATTTATATTATAAAAATATTCATCAACTTATGTAGTATACAAGGGTCCCAAAAGTAACAATACTGCAAGTATTTAAGGTTTTATTAAAACTTGCTGATAAATTGACAAATAGACTGATAAACTGAAGCTGAAGCATTTCAAGTTACTGATACTATCAACACAAGGGTAAGACAAGGTAAATATGACATTAGAATAAATAAAAAGCACATTTGTTCATATAGTTCACTATCAGAAACTCAGCAAACTTGACCATGAGCCACCTCAAATGGTGCTCTCCCCCATGAGAAGTAGTTTCCCATTAAGGCAGATTGATATTTAGAATTTCATAAACCTCAGGGGCTTAGCACTTCTTTATTTAATCACATAACTAAAAAAGTCCTTGTGGATGCTTGCTTGCTATATAAAATTTCCCAATGAGTAAGTCCGCTGAGATTTTGAGTTTCCTATGACTCTATCATTAATGCATCTGCAACCACCATGCTACTGGGCATGAAGCAATAAGCCATATCCTTGCCTGGGGCACGTCTAATGGTCTAACATGGAAAGGTCATGACTCTATCAGCATTGGGATTTCATCTTTAATGGGATTCTAAACAGGAAGAGGCTCTCCAACAAAGATATATTAAAATTTTCTGACTTCTAAAATATTCACATAGATGCAATCACTAGAAAAGAGTAAGGTTGGTTCTTCTCAGGAAAAAAAAAAAAAAACAACATAAACATAAGTAAGGTTAAAGTAGTGGCTTTCTCATTTTCTTGATTGTGACCCACAATAAGAGGTGCGGTTTTAATTGGGACAAGAAACAAATACGACACACACATAAACATGATTTTGCCTGTGCACGCAAATAGAAATAAAAGTTTCATGAAACAATATTAACTACAATGACAGAGTAAACCCTGGAACCCAGGTCTCTGACACTCTGATATTTTTACAATGTTCAATTTTATTTCATTTGTACAAAAAGGCTTTACTCAACCCATTTTTAATTTTCTCAACTTACTGATGATGGTCACAATGTTCAGTTTCAAAACACTGAATTGGAAATTGATGTTCAAAATACTGTTTATTATGTTATCACTATATGCCCAGTAATGTGCTAAATAGTTTGCTCACATAGCAAAGCATTTAGTCCTCAAACCAACCATTAGAGATGAATTTGATTAAATCTACTTCATGGACAAGGCATCTGAGGTTAGAATTTAGCTCTGCTTGCACAGACAGGAAATGGAAGAGCAAGGACTAGAAGTCAGTCTTTTCTAATTCTTACTCATTCAAATACTGTCTAATTCTTGCTTATATTACACATCCAAAAGCCAAAAGTTGCTACTTCAGGGCAGACTAAACAGAATCCTGGCTAAATTAGCACAAAAGGATATCTGTATAACAAAAAATAATAATAACTAGCAGAACCTGAAATATGTTTGCTGTGTTTTTTTTAAATCATTGTATATATGTACAATAAACTCAACAGAGTTCTCCTTAGAACAGGGGCTCAGTTTTTTTTATCCAGAAAGCTTGTTCGTTATTTTTAAGTTAATAGTGGCAGAGCTTAACTGTGTATTATTAGTTATAAACACTACATTTGTATGAACTCAAGCTGATTATTGAATCTAAAGACAACATTAGTATGGTGAACAGCTTCTAAGATGATCCAAGGATCCCTGCCTCATGGTAGTCATATCCTGGTATACTCCCCTCCTGCATTCTATCAGAGTTGATCTGTGTGATCAATAAAATATGGCAGAACAGATGCTATGTCACTTCAGATATTGCACTGGAAATGGCATTACAGGTTCTATTTTGCATTCGTTCTCTCTGACTCTGTCTCTCTGATCACTCATTCTTGGGAAAGTCATACTGTAAGAAACCTTATGGTGAAGAGACCCACACGGTAAGAAAATGAGACCTTCCAACAACAGTGGGGAAATAGAACCTCCAGCCCCAGTGAGGTCTTCAGAGATTGTAGTCCCTGAACCAGAATCACCCAGGCTAAGCCATCTCCAGATCCTGAAATCTCACATACTATACTAGATGATAAATATTTGCTATTTTAAGCTACATGAATACCTTGGAGACACTGTGGGTTTGGTTCCAGACCACCACAATAAAGCAAATATTGCAATAAAGCAGGTCACGCAATTTTTTTGGTTTCTCAGTGCATATAAAAGTTAGGTTTACATTATACTGTCATCTATTAAGTGTGCAATAGCATTATGCCTAAAAAACAATGTACATACTTTAATTTAAAAATACCTTATGGTTAAAAAATGCTAGAGATCAACTGAGCCTTCAGTGAATCATAATCTTTTTGCTGGTGGGAGGTTTTGTCTTGATGTTGACGGCTGCCGACTGATCAGGGTGGGTGATGATTGCTAAAGGTTGGAGTGGCTGTGGCAGTTTCTTAAAATAAAACAATGAAGTTACCCACATCAATTGACTCTTCCTCTAACCAAAGGTTTCTATAAAGCACGCTTTCTGACTCTCTCTGTTTTTGTTTGATCACTCACTCTGGGAAAGTTATACTGTTTGGTAGTATTATAACCACAGTAGAACTTTTTCAAAATAGGAGTCAATCCTCTCAAACCCTGTCAATTCTTTATTAAAGATATTTATGTAATATTCTAAATCCTTTGTTGTCATTGCAACAATGTTCATAGCATGTTGACCAAGAGTAGATCCCATCTCAAGAAACCACTTTCCATAAGAAGCAACTCCTCATCTGTTTAAGATTTACCACAAGATTGTAGCAGTTCAGTCACATCTTCAGGCTCCACTTCTAAGTCTCTTGTTATTTCCACCACATCTGCAGTTACTTCCTCTGCTGAATTCTTTAACCCCTCAAAATCATCCAGGAGAGTTGGCATCAACTTCTTCCAAACTTGTGTTAATGTGGATATTTTTAACTTCTCCCATGAATCATTAATGTTCTTAGTGGCTTCTAGAATAGTGAATCCTTTCCAGAAGGTTTTCAATTTACTTTGGCCAGATCCATCTGAGGAATCATTGTCTAAGGCAGCTTTAGCCTTCTAAAATGTATTTTTTTAATAGGACTTGTAAGTCAAAATTACTCCTTCATCCATGGGCTACAGGATGGATATTGTGTTAGCAGGTATAAAAACAATATTCATATTCTTGTACATCTCCATCAGAGCTCCTAGGTCACCAGGTACATTGTCAATGAGCAGTAATATTTTTAAAATAATCTTTTTGTTTGAGCAGCAGGTCTCAACAGTGGGCTTAAATATTCAGCAAGCCATGCTATAAACAGATGTGCTGTCATTCAAGCTGTTTCCATTTCTAGAGAACAGGCAGAGTAGATTTAGAATAACTCTTAAGGACCCTAGGATTTTTGAGTTATTAAATGAGTATGGTCTTCAACTTCAAGTTACCAGCTGCATTATTCCCCTTACAAGACAGTCAATCTGTCTTTTGGAGATTTGAAGCCAGGCATTGACTTTTCCTGTCTAGCTATGCAAGTCCTAGAAAGTCTCTTCCTCAATATGAAGTTGTTTTACCTACATTATAAATCTAGTGTTTAATATAGTCACTATCATCAATGATCTTATTTAGATCTTTTGGATAACTTGATACAGTTTCTACATCAGCTTGTGATGCCTCACCTTTCCCTTTTATGTCATGAAATGGCTTCTTTCCTTACACCTCATGAGCCACAACCTCTGCTAGATGCAAACTTTTCTTCTGTAGCTCTCTCACCTCTCTCAACCTTTGTAGAATTGAAGAGGGGGGTTAGGCCTTGCTCTGGACTAGGTTTTGGCTTAAGGGAATGTTGTGGCTGGTTTGATAGCCTATCTAAACTACTGAAACTTTCTCCATGTCAGTAATAAGGCTATTTTGCTTTGTTAACATTTGTGTGTTCACTAGAGTAGTACTTTTAATCTCCTTCTAGAACTTTTTCTTTACATTCACAACTTGGCTAACTGCTTGTTGCAAGAAACCAAACTCTCAGCCTATCTTAGCTTCTGACGTGCCTTCTTCACTATGCTTATTTTTTTCTAGGTGTTGCTTTAATGTTAGAGATGTACAATTCTTCCTTTCACTGGAACACTCAGAGGACATTGTAGGGTTATTCATTGACCTAATATCAATATTTTTGGGTCTTTGAGAATAGGGAGGCACATGGAGAGGGAGAGAGATGAGGAAATGGCCTATCAGTGGAGAAGTCAAAACACACACACCACTTAGCGATGAAGTTCACCTACTCATTTGGATGTGGTTCATTGCGCTCCAAAACAATTACAATAGTAATCTCAAAGATCTCAAAGATCACTGACGGCCCAGTGTGGTGGTTCAGACCTATAGTCTCAGCTACTTGGGAGGCCAAGGTGGGAGATTTGCTTGAGCCCAGGAGTTTGAGATTAGTCTGGGCAACATAGGGAGACACTGTCTCTATAAAAACATAAAATTTGCTGGGTGTGGTGGTGTGCACCTGAGCCCCAGACACTCAGGAGGCTGAGGTGGGAAGATTCCTTAACCCATGGGAAACTCGAGGCTGCAGTGAGCCATGATCATGCTGTTGTGTTCCAGCCTGGGCAATAAGCAAGACCCTGTCAAAAAGAGAGAGAGAGAGAGAGAGGAAGGAGGGAGGGAGGGAGGGAGGCATGGTTGCTCAAATGCTTGCAATCCCAGGACTTTGGGAGGCCTAGGTGGGTGAATCATGAAGTCAGGATTTCAAGACCAGCCTGATCAACATGGTGAAACTCCATCTCTACTAAAAATACAAAAAGTAGCCAGGCATGGTGGCCGACACCTGTAATCCTAGCTACTCAGGAGGCTGAGGCAGGAGAATTTCTTGAACCCAGGAGGCAGAGGTTGCAGTGAGCCGAGATTGCACCACTGCACTCCAGCCTGGGCAACAAAGCAAGACCAAGGAAGGAAGGAAGGAAGGAAGGAAGGAAGGAAGGAAGGAAGGGAGGGAGGGAGGGAGGGAGGGAGGGAGGGAGGAAGGGAGGGAAGGAAGAAAAGTAAGAAAGGAAAAGAAAAAGGGAAAATAATCACTAATCACAAATCACCATAACATATAAAATAATGGAAAAGTTTTCAATATAAAGAGAATTACCAAAATGTGACACAGAGACACAAAGTGATCATATGGTGTTGAAAAAGTGGTGTCAAAGATTTGCTTAACACAGGGTTGCCACAAACCTTTCATTTGTTTAAAAAAAAAAGTATCTATAAATGCTATAAAGTGAAGTGAAATAAAACAAGGTAGGCCTGTACTAAATTTTGGTATAATGTGTTAGGCAACCAATAGATAATCAATGCAAACAGTTCCAGCTTGAACCTGGCAGGATGCCATCTCCATTGGGTTTTTGTCTGAATGCATTACATGGTGCCTTTAAGGGTAGAAAAATAAAAGGGAAAAGAGAAGTAAACTAAATAATCAGGGGTATAGGATCAAAGTGTTTATTCTTAGGCTTTCAAATCAAACCACACAGTGTGGACTAGAGTCTAGTGATGCAATTTACAAATCATTGAGACTACTAATACCAAAAAGCCAATAAAATAATTTGTCAGCTGTTCTATGAATTTGTCAGCATCCCTTTTCACTCTTGTTTTTCCCAGTCTTCAGCTATTTTAAAAATCACATCTCACTTGAAGTTGAACCTGAAAAAAGAAGAGCACTGAAGCTCACATGTATATTCAGCAACTCTTTGTGGATTATGGTGGAGGATAATTAGACTAAATTGGAAAGTCGGCAAAATTGGGCACTATAATCCTTCTTGAATCCCCTCTCTCCTGGTGCTGGTTTTTTTGTTGTTGTTTTGTTGTTGTTGTTGTTGTTTTGAGATAGAGTTCAGTTCTGTTGCCCAGGCTAGTACAATGGCGCGATCTCAGCTCACTGCAACTTCCACCTTCCATGTTCATGTGATTCTCCCACCTCAGCCTCCTGAGTAGCTGGGTTTACAAGTGCCCATCAGCACACCCGTGGTGCCGGGCACTCTTACGCTGTCTTCCAGCTGCCTAAACCCCTCTTCTATGGCATTTACCCAGGGCTGCCTTTCCCCACAATAACTTCTCATTACCTTAATTCACACAGAGGCGTGAATGAATGGTTTCCAAGTTACTGCTCTTCTGACTGTGGTAATTTTTTAGAAGATGCTGTTTGCTCAATTAAATGTTCAGCTTTTGGATGCCAGGGAGCCTAATAAGCTGTGGTAAAGATTTTATCATTGAAAATATATGTATCTTGGAAAAATAAAAAAAATAAAAATTACAAGAAAATAAACAACTAATTTTAGAAATGGAAAAAAAAAAAAAAGAAAAGATATGTATCTTAACCATGTCATATGGACCAAAATGAAATTACTGGGAAAAAAAATGTGTTGTGTGGTAGGATTGCTGTTCATTTATTTACAGATTTAAACAGAAATTTTCAACTTCAAAACTATTGACACTTAGGACAAGATGATGTTTCATTGTGTGTGCATGTTTGCATGGGGACATGCGTGTATTCCAGGATGTATAGCAGAGCCTCAATCTACTAGATACCAATAAAGCCTCCCAGCTGAAACAACCAAAAATGTCTTTAAATATTATCAAATGTCCATCGGGGGCAAGATCATGCCAAGCTGAGAACCACTGATATAAACAATTGCTACCATTTTGAACAGGTATGTGTATGTATTTAATAATAGGATATAAGGAAAAAATTTCAGGAAATGTGGGGTTATTTAGGAGATGACTATTCTCCTGGTGTCCCTAAAATTACAATCCATGTAATAAAACCAAAAGCATTTGTCTAATTCTTATCCTGTATTCTTAAAGAAGGCAGAGATTGAACTTATTAGTTTCATTTTTGATTCTATTATTTAACTTATCAGATAATTCAGATTTGGCCATATTTTCAAAACAGAAACACAATGCTAGGGCTGAAATGATCATGACTGCTATTTCTCGAAATGTCCTTTTCTTAAAGACCATGGCCCAGAGAAAGAAAGTCTCACAGAAATGCAGTGACACAGTATGGACTAGAATGCAGGTCTATGCCTTCATTTGTTCCCCATTTGAGGAGGAGCAATAAAAGATAATTTCCTCTTGGTGAGTAGCTCACTGGCATTACATTTTCCTCTGGATTTCTCTGTTATCTACGTTTTATAAGGCCACCAACCAGAAGACATGAGCGTGACTAGAGTCTATGCCAGGTATTCACGTGACCTAAAGGTAAGGCTCAATTTCTCTGCCTCAGTCTTCTCCTCTTTAACATGAGCATAACAACACCAAATTATTATGAAGTACTTTATAAACTATCATCTGCAATTAAAGTGTGATTTACCTTATTGACATGTTAAAACATTTGAGACATTCATACAAATGGTGAATACAGGCAAGTTTATCTCAGATAGAAAAGTGATAATCCCAATGCTGTCAAAACTAAATTTACAAAGAGTTTATGCTGCTGCTGTGATAAGGTGCTAAAAATGACCTCTTTGACAAAGTGTAAATCCTTCTCCATTTCCTAACTTTTCAGTATCTCAATTATCTACTCTCTTAAGTAGGAATTAACATGAAAGCTATTTTTAGTCAAGTACAAAATAGATTTATGTTTATGAAGTGGAGAATGTATTTGGAGGATAGCTGAAGAAAACATACAAATTTTGAAGGAACAATGTGTTTGTAAGTCACAACATCTTATTTAAGATTCAGAGGTTGAATTTTAAAATATGCTAAAACATGAAAATGATACAATTGACCACTCTGGAAACTGGATAGCAAAAGTGGTGTTGTTGTGTTTGAGTGTATCTGTCATGCTGGAAGAAGGAATGAGAGGTAGATTGAAGGAGTGAAATGATGTGGTCGGATCATTCACAGAGGCATTTCCTCTCCAGAAAGATACTCTTTACCACTTGAGCCTGAAGAAAGAAGTTAGATACGTTCTACTCTGATAGAAGTTTTTCTTTCTGGAGGCTCTCTTGAATATATTCTTTAATAAATTAATAAGTCTGATGAACTGAAAGATGTACCATATTTTTCTAAGTGCCTCACTTTCCCTTAGGGTACAACCTAGGGCTTTCAGAAAAAATCTGACCTATTGTGTCTTATAATGAAGTAGAAAGACTTCATTAAAAACAAAGAATTAAATAGATGAACATCATGATCTTTTTAAATGACCTCTCATTATTCTCTTAGAAGAAATGACCTAGTTAAGAAGAAGAGCCTTGGAAAGACATTGGCTATACTAGCACCCAACTCTTGAAATGCTTCTTCTCCAGTGAAAGTCAGTTGTTTGGTTCTCTTTCCAAAGAACTTCTGAACTTAGCACCACTTCAGTTGGCTGTTCTAAGAATGTTGACCTTAATTCCCATTTAAGAGAGTGAAGGGTTAGGATTAATGTTTCTTTTTTATATATGCTGCCTTGCAAAACCTTTTCCATTTACTCATAAAAAGAGCTTGCCAACCTTTTTTTATTGAATGGATTAAGACCAGGTTATTTCCATCCTAAAAGTGTGATCAAATATAGCTGTGGTCAGAAAACAGATCAGAAGAGCCAGCTGCAACAGACTGTAATATCATGCTATAGACTAGTTGATTGGATATAGTTATTAGGAAATTATTATATTAGAAAATATAATATTTACATTTAATTGTATTTTACATAATGGTAGTTCTTATGAGGAAATATACCTTAAAAGAAGATAAACAAATTAAACTAACATGCTCACATGCACTGTATATTCTGGCAGGAGGTCATCACAGAGTCTTGCAGATTCTGTCCTGCCCAAGGCTGCCCAGCCAAGGGTGTGAGTGGGGAAGAAATCCAATTCACTTTGAGCTCACTAAACTCCAATGCCTATTGCAGGACTGGGCAGTTTTCTAATCTCTCAAGAGCATTATACAGACTACTGGTGGGTATTTCTGGACTATTTCTGTCTGGTCTCAAATTGCCTTCTGTCTAATGGTCTAAAAGCAGTCTGTCTCTCTTAAGAACAATCTATAAGACAAAAGGGGAGCACAGGGCTATTGACCAAAGAATTGACTTGCATTTCCCAGACTGGCCTGATCTTACCCTCAATCTCCTGAAAGGAATGAGAAACCAGTTCTTCACTGTTAAAAATTCTGGTGGAAATCGAGATGGTATCAGGTGGTATTTAGCTAGGGAAATAAGAAATGCATAAAGTCAACCGAGCACAGTGGCTCACGCCTATAATCCCAGCACTTTGGGGGGCCCAGGCGGGTGGATCATGTCATACCATGACCATCCTGGTCAACATGGTAAAACCCCGTTGAAAATATAAAACTTAGCTGGGCATGGTGGTAGGCACTTGCAGTCCCAGTTACTCAGGAGGCTGAGGTAGGAGAATCGCTTGAACCTGGGAGGCGGGGGTTACAGTGAGCTGGTATCATGCCACTGCACTCCAGCCTGGGCAACAAAACTCCATCTCAAAAAAAAAAGGAAAGTTTAAATCCTTCTTTTGTTCAGCAATAGCCTTATTCCCTTGAGGTACCCTGTGGAATTATTAAGCCAGGGGACAATGGTAAAAAGAAAGCTAAATTCTACATTATTATTAATTGGGTTTTTATACCAAATTTCAATACAGAGTTCTCTAACTTTGCTGAAGTACAAAGCCTAGTGCTGAACTCTAAGAAGGCCAGCTGATCCTCCACTGAAACTAACATTCAGATATTAATATTTTACCATCCTCCTGCCAACCACAGGAGACAGAACTGATATGTGTACTGAGCACACATGAGTGGGGGCAAGAAGAATGGACAAGGGACTTTGGCCAGGCTCCATATTGGTTTAGGACTACCACCAAGGGTAAGGGTGGGATTGGGTGCCTCGGTGCCTCAGATGTATAAAGGAAAGAATAAAAGGAAGCAGAGAGGAAAGTACCAGCAACAGGACTTAGACCTCACTGCTCAGGTCACATGGAAATAGGAAGCATAAGAAACAGTGAGAAGCTGCCCTGACAAGAGCACAGGGGAGGCCCAGAGAAAGAGCCATAGGATATATGGCGTATCATTGTTCTTGACTATGACCCAATAGGATTAGTGTATCCTACTATTTTTGAGATTGAGCCAGGAAAGGGCTTATGGGAAGAGAACTCTTACTTTCTTTATTCAAGTCCTATTTCTGTTCTTACAGATTTTTATCCCTCTCCCATTTTTCCAAATATTTTCCTTCTTCAGCAAGTACTTCATGAGTATGTAACTTCCGTAAACTACCATGTCATCATTTAACCTTAAGAAGTAGAGCACAGCATTATAACATCCCCCTCCTTCCATGCCTAACATTCTGTGCCCGTGTTGCTACGTATAATCAAGCAGAGAACACGGCAAACATTTAAATTCATAATTCTTGCCACAAGATTCTCAGCATGTTGTTGAAATGACAGGACCCATGTATGTAGTAATGTTCAGCAAAATTTTAAGAAATAATTTCAATGTGGAAGTAAGGGGATCCTGAGTTCTTTTTCAGGAGAGATTGCTGCAATTTAGAGAATAGGGGAAACTGTTTATGGTAAACATAAAAGTTAAACTCAAACCTGATTAATGTTCTGGGAGGAGGAAGAAGGGAACTGCTATTAGAAAGAACAGATCTTACAAAGGGACAGAAGACAGAAAATGCACACTTGTTTGTTTGTTTGTTTTGTGTTTTTTTTTTTTCAGTTCAGGAGGAGGGAGCAGTGCATAATCTACTCTAACCATAGCAGAGCCTTTAGAAAGTGGTGAGAAATATGATAAGGGCCAGCCAAACCGTGGCAGGTATTTAATGTTGGCTAAAGGCAATTTGAATATTATCCCATTGAAAAATGAGAAAAATCCAAGGACATAAGCCTTCAAATCTGAATTTAGGATCTCACTAAATTCCAAAATTTTTGCATATCTGTTATTACTACTAGAAACATTATTTCTAAGCCATCAACATGTAATTTGTGGTTCACTGTGTCTGGGAAACAGAGTATTTCTATGATTTTTGAACTTGGAGTTTAGGAAATTTCCAATTTTGAAGCAAATATTCTCTTAGTGTGCCAAAAGATCAAGTACATTTTTTTTTCCCTCTAATGCTTGGTCCGTACCAGTCCATCTCAAAGCACAGCTCATCACTGATTATACAAATACTTATAAGCAGGGCCCATTTTTAGTAGGTAATGAAGTGTAAGGATGAAGCTTAAATGGTGCAATATACCCAATGTCTAGCCTTACATAAATAAATAAAGGGCCATTTGTTTCATTTCACTTCAATACACACTTTTGCAAGGGAACATTCTATTTCTTTTGGCACACACAAAAAATTCTAAGTATACATCAACATTTTTTAATGTTGAAATATAGCTTTTGTTTTTCCTTTATTCTAAAATAACTATATAATAAACATACTGGACATTTTTTGGTGCTTTGTTCAAAAATGAGCAGGCTGAATTTCCTCCCCAGATGCCTCATGACATTGGCATATGCATAGCAGGAAACGTACGCACTCTGAGTCATAATCCTGTCTGGATAAATCTGCTATGTGTGTTAGCCAAGCCAGACCTCATTCACCTGTTCATACCGACATTTAATCTATCTCCCAACCTTACCTAGGGACTTTCTAAAGATAGTAACTCATTGAAGGAGAAATTTACAGATTGCTACTCTTTGGGACTATTTTAAATTATTTTTATGTTTGGAGCAGTGGAAGAAGAAAGGAAGATATGAGGGAAGAAACTAGACTTGATGTAGATTTAGTCCATTTAATCTTCAGAGCCTACCTTGTGATGTAAGTGTTTTCTCACCTATTTCCAGAAAAGGAGACTAAAGCCAATGTTATATCACAAGTTAGTGGTATAGATGAAATTTGAACCTGAAAATCCCTGGCTCAAAGTCCAAAGCTTTCAATTATACAACCTCGTCAAGAACATAAAAGCAGATGAGTGCACTGAGTAGAAGAAAAGATGGCCCAAAGATGGATATTTGTAAACCTCCTCTCATATCTTGTTTAAATTTACCACCCAAAATAAACTGCAATACTGTCATTTTTAAATAATTGTATCAGTTGTCAAAATTGACTCCATTACACTGGTATCTACTGCAGCTTAAGATATCCAAGTGACCAAGCAGCATAGCCACGTGGACAGTTGAAAAATTAGCCACTAGAATTCTAATTGAAATAGTCAATCTCTATAATATGCACTGTAAAATATGACTTTTCCATGGCATTTGAAGCTGAATTGTCATAGGTTCACCATTTAGTTAAATCAGCCTTCATAGGGTTTAGACACACTTGAATTTTTTGGTTTAAAAAATGATGAAGGAAGTGTTCTTTTATTCTTTGTTGTTGTTATCATTATGATTATTGGAACCATATATTTTAATCTGCAACTGCCTCTGAAAATGTCTATTCACATTGTTCAAAAAGGAAGCAAGCAGTGAGAAAAGTGCATTTAAAAACATTACCAAACTCTCAAATCTCTGGTGAGCATCTTGGTTATAGTATAAAGGCAAAATGCAGATGCCACTGATATGTTAATTTTCCTAAGAGAAAGAAGATATGTATGTACCTAAATACAGATGCATATATGTATAATGTGTGTATATGTTTATGTTTATATACTTACCATATATACCTAACTATGCTGTATGTATACTGTTATGGCTTGGCTCTGTGTCCTCACCCAAATCTCATCTCAAATTGTAATCTGAACTGTAATCCCCACGTTTGCAGGGAGGGACCTGGTGGGAGGTAATTTGATCATGGGGTGGTTTCTTCCATGCTGTTCTCATGATAGTGAGTTGTCACAAGATCTGATGGCATTATAAGGGGCTCTTCCTCCTTCGTTTGGCATTTCTTCTTACTGTGGCCTTGTGAAGAAGGTGCATTGCTTCCCCTTCACCTTCCACCATGACTGTTAAGTTTTCTGAGGCCTCCCCAGACATGAGGAAATGTGAGTCAATTACACCTCCTTTGTTTATAAATTACTCAGTTCAGAGGTAGTATCTTCATAACACTGTGAAAATGAACAAATATATATATACTCTATTATATATAATTCCTTCAGGACTATTTTTATTCCTACAGTCTATTTATATTTTTGTTAAATTTCCAAAACTTTTACAAACTCTTTTTTCTTATTTTATATATAAACAACGTTAAAAATATCCAGGGCAATGGATATTTAAGGATGAGGGATGAGAATCATCCACCCTGAGGGGAGATACATTTTATTATGAAAACTGCTTAGAATTATCAGTGCCTGATAATAAATGCAGACCAACTATTAGGTGGTTTTGTTACTATTTTTAAATTATCTACTTAAAAGGCAGACATTCATCACCTGCACCTGCAGTAGACCACTTCAATCGCTCCCTCCCTTACTAGGCCATTGGCTGAAGGCCTTCTAGGAGAAAGTCATCATGTTTAAATATCTTGTTTCCTTAGTGGAACTGGAAGTACTTACTCCAAAGGCTGCCTTGACAATTAAATAAATTACAATTTTGAAAGTGATTAGAACAGTGCCTGGGATAGGGTAAGCATAATAGCGCTGTTTAAGTAAATAAATAATACTTATGAACAGCCTGAGGCAGGAGTCTGCCAGTTTTACAGATGAAGAAACTGTGTCTCGGAGGAGGTTAAAAAAAATTCATCAAATTAAAAGTGACTGGAGTTTAAACTAAAGACTATTAACACCAAACCTGTGCCTATTCCACCTCTCCCACACAAACACAAAAAGCCTTGGATCATGGCTCTACCTTTTATTGTGTTATCCATTTATTTCCTTATTTTGCATATTACTTTCCAAATTAGTTGTGTACATATTTTTAAGCTATAGTTTTATGTTATTTAGAGCAGGTGTACTGATGTATGATAAGAGGGAAAAGGACAGTTATTAAGAAAAAGTGAATTTATCCAACTTTTTAAGCTACTAAAAGCATGCAAATTAGATTGTTATTGTTATTTTAAGAAAAAGAACTTTAGGTATTGAAAAAGTATGCCTTTCCAACAAACCACTAACCAGATGTTGGGGGCTTGAGATATCCCAAAGGGATACTGGTAAAAAATGATGAAAGAACTTCCACACAAAAATCTAAGAAAGTGTGCACACATGTTATAACTATGAATACTGTTTGCAAAAATTTAACAAATGTGCTTTATCATCAGATGCTAAAGCATTGGGATAGCCTAATCTGGAAATGTGGTTTAAGGAAGAATAAAAATACAAATAGCTGGGAAAAATTACTAGGAAAATGTTAACACAATAAATTAAGTAGAATGCAGAAGGAATGCCAATATCTAAAGTCTATTACACACATGTGCCATTACCTGTGTTGTAATGAACTGTTCAGTCTTTGATTCTATTCACAAGGCAACAGTTAAAGGCTACATGATATAATCATCAACTAGTTATTTGTCATCAAATGTTTATTGTTTATTACGTGCAGGATGTGTGTGTGTGTGTGTGTGTGTGTGTGTGTGTATAACACTTCCAACATAGTAGACTTCAAGGTACCAACTGATGTCACTAAACACAGAGCTGAGGGGAAAATGTGCATAATTGGCTCTTGTAAGCCTGTGCCAGTCAGCCATCAGTATTCCTGGATAGGAGACAACTTAGAAATTCTCTACCCAAACCCCGAAAGTTCTGAAGAAGTAAATGAGGTGAAATGACTTGCAAAAGCCAAGCAGGAATGGCCAAGTTGGGAACACTATATATATGTGTGTGTGTGTGTATGTGTGTGTATGTGTGTGTGTATACACACACACACACATATATAGTGACAATATACATCAATATGCATACACATTAGAAGCTAGATACCATTTTAACTGTTTGGATTATTTTTTCCCCAACATTACATTTTTTAAAATTTTATTTCTTAAGGCAATTGGTTGGTTTTTATAGGTGATACAGTCAGTGTGAGTTCACCATCTATAAACTGTAGCTTTTTAAAATTAAGAATATGATTGTTTTAACTAATAGCATGCCAATGCTTTCTCATTTTATCAGATTGGAGATGTGTCTCCAAAAATGGACATATTGCTTTCTGAGGGAAAATCTTTTCTATTCCACATCATACCCACTTATCTATGTATCTTTTCTACTAAAGTGAGGCAGAGCCACAGAGAACAAAAGACAACATTTTACCTTAGTGACCACTGTGTAGGAACCTTAAACGATCCCATCACTCTCTGATCTGTGTTTGTTTATAGGGCTTTTGTTTGCATGTGTGTGCTTGCTTAATGCTTTACATTTACAAAATAAAAACAAGTTGAGAAGCTTATTGAGTACTCCAGATAGATTTTGCTAATTCTTGGGAAGGTCCAAGGCTGAGATTAAGTGGAGACTGCAGAAAAGTTAGATTCTTTCTGTTCCTGATTTCTTTAGCGTTTTAATTCCATCTCCTAGTGGGCAGCTCTTTGTTTTATGTCACTGGGCGGATGGCCATTGGCTCTCTTTTCTGGTTTTATTGGAAGTTTCTTCAAACGGCTGTGGTAAATTTCAATGAACTTTTTTTATCATGTTCATTTCACTTAATTTGGTAGTTGGGGAGTTCCAAGTCAAACAGAAATTTCAGGCAAAATGCTAAAAGGGGAAAAACTTGAATCCAAATCAGCAGGACTTAACAGCAACACTATGTGTGCCGGGAACTTGCCCAGAGATTGACCCTATTGGTTAGTGACAGGCAGCTATGACATTGCCTGTCAATGTTTGCTTCTCCAGTGGGTCCCAAGAACCGCTTCATGCTTACTAAACCCCTGCTTCATAGCTTGGATCCTGAGTAATTGGATATCTTTGAAAGAGAAGAGTAGGTGCCCTCGTGGAGGCACCATGCTGGGTCTTGGCAGAAGTGTGAGGGCAGCCTTGAAAAGGAATTATACTCCTGAATACTACTGAATTCTCTCTTTGTGAAACTCCGTTCACTCTGTTGCTTACTTCTGGCAAACTGAGAGCATCCTGAGAATGGGTCAAGGATCTTTCAAGGGAATCCCTGTTAACAAGATTGAATCACATTTCCAAAAGCAAACTGGAACACTTTTCCACATCAGACTGGAGCGTTATGACAACTGGGCACTGGGACAGTGGGCATGACAGGAATTGGAGATGGAAACAGATTTTTCCATTAGCAAAACAAGCCTTACAGGGTATTAATTTTTCAACTTAGCTAAGGTTTGTTGGCTGATCATAATAAATGCTGCTTCTTTGCCTGGTCCATAGCTTTCTCCTGCTCTTTTCCTATTCTTTCTCTATATCTGAGCATCAAGAACATTTTTTAGACATAGAAAATAAGCATGCAGGAGTCTTGGTAAGATGGACGGGCTTGATTTATGTCAGGAATTATTACTTTAAATTAGTGACTGCATTATTTATTCCTGCCTCTGTATTCTGAATTAGCCCAATGGCAAAACCCACAATTACTTTTGCACAAACCTAATATTTCATACAGAACAAGAGGACTTAATTTTTAAAGAGTATTACATGGAAGAAATATGTTAATAGATCATAAATGTAGAGAAAATCAGAAAAATTAAAAAGAAATTTTGACACAGCATTTATAAAACTTCCACTTCCCTATTACATTTTCATTCCTTTCTTTCAACAAAGTAGATTACAAAAACAGAACAGTTTAGAAAAATCACATACAACAATGGAGTATCCAAGTCAAGCTGCAGTGGGTGTAAATCCCATACTTGTCACAGACAGATCTGCTCGGATTTTCTACAAGTCGGGCACTACAGTAAATTCCCAATTATTATGTATGTGTTCCATAGCACCAGGGTATTGCAGATACTGACAGTGCTGTGCTGATAAATTGTCTCTTCAGGGGAAAAAAAGAGTCCCTATTTATAGCATTTCCCGTTTTCCATGGAATAAACACTTCCAACATAGTAGACTTCAAGCTACCAACTGATGTCAATAAACACAGAGCTGAAAGAAAAATGCGCATAATTGGCTCTTGTAAGCCTGTGCCAGTGAGCCATCAGTATTCTTGGAACTAGGAGACAACTTAGAAATTCTCTACCCAAACCCCGAAAGTTCTGAAGAAGCAAATGAGGTGAAATGACTTGCAAAAGCCACGCAGGAATGGCCAAGTTGGGAACAGATGCATTATTCTTAGTTCAAGCTCCTTTCTTCTACACTAAAATACAACTTATCAATATGCCTGTCCATCCATATATTTCAATCTGAACAATGGTAAATGAAAAACAGACAATGAGTGGTTGGTTATATTTTTAAAATAATGCAACAGATGCTAATACATTGAAGCAGGCACTGGTATTTGCTGAAATGCTGTCTTTATTTCTCTTTATTGTATTTATCCCCTCACATCTGTTCATGTCATCTGGACACTTACAGGTTCAAGTCTACACCATACAGAAACCAATTAAAGCCCAGCAGAACTGGGCTCCAGATTCCTTTCTGTCTAACCACATTGCACCACCAAGAATTTTTGATGTGGTTTCCTTTGGATTAGTATGGGGCAGCTTGTATTTTTAGTGACCACAGAGATATGGCTCCTTTGGACTTCATCTCAATCGATGGTTGTCTGAGTCTCAGCCAAAAACAGAGTGATTCAAAGCAGAGCTCCAAGAAAGAGCTTGATGTACACTTGAGATGGAAATCGCTGGGGAGTACCTCAATGCCAAAGCCACAGCCAAGGCAAAAGTCCAGTCTTACAAACTGAGCAAACACAGTTGTGTCAGAGAACAACTGTAACTGAGCTTATTCACAACAGAACTTGTTCTTCTTGCACCCAGTACCAGGTTTATCATAGCAGTAACCTGTGGCAGTGGCAGCAAGTCATACTTCAAGCCCTGGTGGTTGTTGAGTGTGAAGGTGTTACTATACTGCCTGTCTGGATCTGAATTACTTCAGAGGCAGGAACGTATCAACTCACAACACCTTTTTGAAAACGCATAGATATCTTAAAAACTTTTCAGCCTGAAGAGGTATCTAGAAGAGACATTCCAACATCAAAACTTTGAGAGAAAGTGTTATACTTTCAGGGGAAACTCCAGATTTTACATATGAAAGGTTAGAAGGTCACAGACTTTAAGAAAGGAGGGCTACAATTCTCCTCTAGGGTTATTAGCCCTGCAAGCATACTGTTCTACTGTATAGTTGGGAAGCTTTGCAGGAGCTGATAGAAATTGTGGAGTGTGTATGTTGTATTTCCCACAGACCTTCCTATAGTATCTCATCTTTCTGTAATCTAAATGAAATTTTCAGAAGACAGGTTAGGCATCTGTAGCTAATATTATTCATTTAAACTATTCTTAAAAAGAAATTTTGACTGCACTTATAGTAACATAATTAAAGGTGTCAATAATCCCTTAAAAAGGCACCCAAAAGGGTGTATATTTGAGCAGATGGACATGGTCATCTAACACCTGTGGATTCTGAGGTCCAGGATTTAAGGTTCAGCTTCTAAGTCTTGAATGATTCGCTTAACTCAGTAGTTCTCAAATTACCTCTCATTAGAATTGCCTAGGGATTGCTTACAAAATGCCAAGGTTGGCATGGTTTTATTGGTTTGTTAAGATTCTCAGGTGACTCTAAATATACATACAGAATTAAGAACCTCTAAGTCACTTTTCTGATTCTCAACACTCTTCTATTTTAAAAAGGAAAAATAACATATAACTTTCAGGAATCTACACAGACATTGCATATAAAAGTTCTTCATAATCAGTAAAGATATTACATATATATTTGTTATCTGTGTTAATTACAAAATATAGACTTTACTATATAAGAAATTATATGATTTTGCTTATAACAGTGATATTTCTTGATCAGTAAGTGCACGGTACTGTTCTGTAGATAACTTTTTCCCTCCTTTGGTAGTGACAAGCACTTTTTCTTTAGTAGAGATAAGTTTCAATGTTTTGTAATATTTTATTGAGGATTTATAATAGGAAAAGGGGTAACAAAACACAATAATGCTTTGGAGTCTTCCTCATGAAGTCTTTGCCCAAACCAATGTCCAGAATGGTATTTCTTAGGTTTTCTTCTAGGATTTTATAGTTTTAGGTTTTACAGTTAAGTCCTTAAGTCATCTTGAGTTGATTTTTGTATATGGTGAAAGGTGGGGGTCTGGTTTGAATCTTCTACATATGGCAAGCCAGTTATCTCAGCATCATTTATTGAATAGGGGGTCCTTTTCCCCTTGCTTGCTTGTTTGTGTTGGTTTTGTTAAAGATCAGATGGTTGTAAGTGTGTGGCTTAATTTCTATGTTATCTAACCTGTTTTATTGGTCTGTTTGTTTTTGTACCAGTACCATACTATTTTAGTTACTGTAGCCTTGCAGTATAGTTTGAAGTCCAGTAGTGTGATGCCTCCAGCTTTGTTCTTTTGCTTAGGATAGCTTTGGCTATTCAGGCACTTTCTTGGTTCCAAATGAGTTTTAGAATTTTTTTTTCCAATTCCATGAAAAATGTCATTGGTAGTTTGATAGGAATAGTATTGTGTCTATAAATTGCTTTGTGTAGTATGACCATTCTGACAGTATTGATTTGTCTTATACATGAGCATGGAATGTTTTTCTACTTGTCTGTGTCATCTCTGATTTATTTCAGCAGTGTTTTCTAATTCTTGTTGTAGAGATCTTTCACCTCCCTAGTTAGCTGTATTCCACATGTTTAATTAATTTTGTGGCTACTGTGAATAGGGTTGCATTCTTGATTTGGCTCTCAGCTTGGGTGTCATTGGTATACAGAAATGCTATTGATTTTTGTACATTGATTTTGTTTCCAAAACTTTGCTGAAATTGTTTATCAGATCTAGTAGCCTTTGGGCAGAGATTATAGAGTTTTCTAGGTATAGTATCATATCATCTGCAAAGAAAGATACTTCAACTTCCTCTCTTCCTATTAGCATGCCTTTTATTTATTTTTTTCTTGCCTAATTGTTCTGGCTAGGATTTCTAGTACTATGTTGAATAGCGATGGTGAAGGTGAACATCCTTGTCTCATTTCGGTTCTCAAGACAAATGCTTCCAGCTTTTGCTGTTCAGTATGATGTTGCTGTGAGTTTCTCATAGATGGCTTTTAATATTTTAAGGTATGTACCTTTGATGCCAAGTTTTTTATGGTTTTTAACATGAAGCTATGTTGTGTTGTATTCAAAGCCTTTTCTGTATCTACTGAAATGATCATGTGTTTTTTGTTTTCGGTTCTGTTGCTGTGCTGAATTACAATTATTGATTTGCATATGTTAAGCCAACCTAATGTCCCAGGAATAAAGCCTACTTCATCAGGTGAATTAGCTTTAATGGTGGACTGAATAAAGAAAATGTGGTACATATATACCACAGAACACTACGCAGCTATAAAAAAGAAAAATCAGATCCTGACCTCTGCAACAATATAGATGGCGCTGAAAGCCATTATCCTAGGTTAGTTGATGAAGGAACAGAAAACCAAACACTACATGTTCTTATTTGTAAGTGGGAGCTAAACATTGAATACACGTAGAGAAAAAGAAGGGAACAATAGACGAGAGGGCCTATTTGAGGATGGAGGGTAAGAGGAGTGAGGATTGAAAAACTAGCTCTCAGGTATTATGCTGATTACCTGGATGACAAAATTATTTGCACACCAAACCTTTGCAATATGCAATTTACCCATGTAACAAACCAGCACATTGTACACCTTGACCCTAAAATAAAATTGCAAAGAAAAATATACAGCTGTTTACAAGCATATAGCAAGAAAAAAAAAAAGAAGAAGAGAGGCTGCCTTGTAATATAAAGTAATTCACAAGTTGCTGGTAGCTCATGAATGGAGCATCCAATAGGTGGTGTTTTAATAGCATATTTGTTAGAAATCAGCCAACCTTAAATCATTAAGGTTAGAAATAAGGCAACCTTAACGATTAACAACATTGACTCTGGAATCAGCTGCCTGGAGTTGAATCTCACTCACTTAACTATAAGTGTGGTATTAACTTTATGAATGATAATTATATCTAAGAATTGGGAGGAGGATCAATACATGTAAAGTATTCATTATAGTGCCTAGCATATAAAAGCCTCAGCAAAGTTTACCTATTATTATATACTAACAGAGTCTCAAAGTCAGTAACTTGTTAATACATATTTGCAGAGTGCCTTTCTCTGACAGACTACAGAGTATCTCTTTTGGAATTAATATGCAGTAGAAACTGAGTAATCTAAGGTAATATGATATTATTGTATTATTTTTAAGAATTTATTAATTGATTTAAAAACAAGTTATTAGACACAAGCTATGTGCCAGCTACTGTGCTAATACTAGGTCACAAAAATAAATGATATTCCTTTAAAAATTTATAGTTTAGTGGGCTATTCAGGTATACTATAAAAATTCATAACTGAAATGTGTACACAGTACTACAAAAACAAAAGTAAGACACACCGAAGAGTTGGGAAAGGCTCCACAGAAGGGATAATTTTTAAAACAAACTTTGAACAAGGTGGTAGAAGACAGAGAAAGGAAGATACTATGGATCAAAGTGCAAAGGATGAGCAATGTTAATGAAATGACCTAAAGATACTCTCCAAGTTCTGATTCCTTTGTTTGAGTTTAGATCCCTGCTGTGTTGAAGCAACATAAAAATTGCTAACTTCTTAACATGAATTCTTCCTCTGTTGTGCTGATTATTAGAGCATTATTGACATAAAATGCCAAAATGCTAGCAAGCACCTTTCTGTGTGCACTGCAAAATCCCAGGGTCAGCAAAAATTTCAAGCAAATAATTCCTAAACTGAAATGACAAAGTATACTTGATGATCACTTGGGAGAACTGTAATATACCGATAGTACAATACTAATATTGTAATCGGCAATATTAATATTGTAATCAGTAATATTAATAGTATGATAGTAGGAATCGTACTATAGTTATAATAGTACGATTCCTGCTATCGTACTATTTCTTTTTGCTCAAGATTGTGAATAATTGACACTGTTGTTGATTATTCACAATTTTGATCAAGGATAAACCCAAAAAAGCTTTGATAGAGAAAAAATGGTAGGAAACATTGAAAAGATTTCAGATTCTGGCTGTGGGTGCTATTTAAAGACTTCATTCCAAGCAATACCATAATCTCTGCCTAGGTTATTTTTTAAGATTAAGTTTTGTACTATAGGAGAAACTCTTGATGCTGTTCTTTACTTTTCCCCACAACTTTAAAAATAAATTGTTTTGAAGTAAATAGGTAAAATGTCTTAATCCAAATTTCTTTCTAAATTTTCAGTGTCTTAAAGAATATTTGGGGAATCTGTTATATATTTCTTTGTTTTGGTTGACCTATATAATAGTATGAATAACTTAAACAATAATTGCTAGTAATCTATATTAATAGTTTCTTAAGAAGTTTGCTCAATTTGTAATGAGATGAAATTTTTTATGAAGATAATAAATTTTCACAACTTAGTTTTTAGTAACATCAATTGCATATAAATTACAATTATGAGTAACAATGGTGATCTCTACAACTTTGGAAAAAGTTCCTGAAAGAAAATATTATATAGTATATCAGACTGGGCAATCTAGCACGACTCTACCTCTATGAAAACTAAAAAAAATTATCTGGGCATGATGGCATGCACCTATGGTCCTAGCTACTTCAGAGGCTGAAGTGGGAGGATCACTTAAGCCCAAGAATTTGAGGTCACAGTGAACTATGATTGCACCACTGCACTCCAGTTTAGGTGACAGAGAGAGCCCCTGTTTTCAAATAAAAATAAATAAATAAAACAAAGTAATCTTACTCAATAATCAATATACCTGAAAGAGTCATGTTCCATTTTGTAAAGAAAAGCTTATTCTGAGCCATCTTCCCAAAACATCTTAGCTCATTGTCATTTGAAAAATAACCAAAACTGCCTGATTATACCATTCCTGTACATCGCTCTCATGGACTTTAAGTAGCATAGTCTCTAGAATGGGTCTGCTTTATTGCAGAATTTTCAACACACACCTGTGAATCTGTAAAGAGATGGAGTTGGTAACATTCTATATTCTAGCAGAGATTAGTAGTACACCTGAACTGATTGGCTGAAGAGCATGGAGCACTTCCTGGTGTTATTTTCCTGATGCTAAAAACTCTTTCTGCATTTGTATCAATCAAACGAACACTAAAAGTTACTCCTTTAATTTCTTTGATATAAAATAGTAAAGTGTTACCAGAAGGACAGTTTCAAAAATCAATATTGTGCACATTTGTTCGAAGGAGGCTGCCATATTGCAAGACCTATGGCTAAATGGCTGCATACATAGTGAGAATACATTTATTCACACAGTTAAGATAGTCTCTGAGGATTCAGATGGACTAAATGGACCCAATATTTCAATTCTACATCCTTTATAGCCATGATGACCCAATAGTAATATGACTTTCTAAAGCACAAATGTAGTGATATGAAAATAATGTAGTGATATGAAAATAATACCCAGCCTGGAAAGCTGGGGTCTAATTACAACTTTGCTACTAACTAGCACTGTGAATTGGAGGCTCTATTTCTGTATAAAATGGGGAAAACATGTTTCCCACTATCTCGTGGGTTTGTTCTGATGACGGCAAGGACTATATGCTATGTTTGACGGCCCAGCAATAGTCCTTGGTTTTCTTTGAGTTAGATCTAGGTCTGCCATGCATAACATATGAGAGATCAGTTATCCAAAGTTAGGTTAGCCTGGGAAATGAAGAGAAGGATAATTCTGTGGGGAGACGGGAGGAGTAAATTTGATACGTAAGGCAATTACACTTCATAATAATGAATGTGGCAGGACCTTGACAGGAATAGCAAATTAAAGAAGATTCTTAGTCTCTGTTGGTTCCATTGCAAATGTTCCACTGGGGGCTCTTCACATCTCCAGATTTGAGAATTGGCTTGATTTTCCTGAACATCTTTTGTCTGTTTCAGCTTACAGTAAGGCCAAACAGAGGATAACATATAATAAAAACAATTACATACTGCCAAAGTAAACCTCTGTGCAAAAGAGTGTGTTTGTAGCTCTTTAGAAACATTTAAAATATAATTATGTGTGTATATATATACACATACACACACACAGGAGAGAGAGAGAGAGAGAGAGAGAGAGAGAGAGAGAGAGAGAGAAACAGAGTAAATTCAAACAACAGAATTGTAGATAATGGTTGTGGCTGATCCTTCCATCTAAAAATAATTTTGACCAGGCAATGTGGCAAGGATGCTGTACCATTCCTCTGCACATTCTTATATGCCAAAAATATTGAACCATAAGGTTTCCCCACCCTCTAAAAAAAAAAGTCATGCTGCAGCAAGCTCTTTGAGATCACAAAATTGGCATCTTATTGTTCCTACTTCCTTTCCAAAATGTCTGGTAAATTACAAATTTCAAAGCCTTTAAATCTAAACTCAATAACTGCATTCCCTTTAAGGTTAACCGGCCAAATACAACATAAGGTGAATTACCCATAATAATTTTTAACACATCATTTATTCTCCAATAATTCTGAGTTCCTTATTTTTAATCTAATACTCATAAAACTTATTTCCAATATCAGTCCGCATTTCTAATATGTATGTGACTATTAGAAAGAGGCCTGCAAGTATAGGCTTGAGGTTTATGAAACTAAGCATATTGGAATCTAACACTGGCCTTGTAATAAACAAAAATATGCACTTGTTTGTGACTGGAAAGCAGGTCATAATTCACTGTGACTATGAGAGTCTGACCATTCAGTGCAGTCTGGTTTAAAGTATTGGGCTGAATACTCCGAAGCTTGTCTTGTGCTGAGTACAGATACCGAGAAGAGTGATACAAAGTGCTGTTCTGAAGCTAATGAAATAGTTGATATTGTTATTGTCCATAGGTGGTAACCAAAATCATATATGGGATTAAATCATTAGACAATCTGTAGTTTCAAGAGGATCCAGAATGAATTCTCAAAGAATTGTACAGAACATGGTACAGAATTATCAGAAAACAGAAGAAAGGTTTTAGTTTTCATGTATTTAATAAAAACATAAAAAGGCAATTTCTGTTTACCTGACATTATTTAAAATGTTTTACAAATAATAACTCCTGGAATTCTTAGAACAACTCTTTGAGGTAAGTACTACCATTATACCCATTTTGCAGATAGAGGAACTGAGTCACAGAGAGATTCAGTAACTTGTTCAAGATCACAGATCTAGTAAGAGGCCAGGCTAGGTTCTGAATCTAGGAAGTCTGCCTTCAGAATCCATGTTCTGCTGCCTTTGCTACTTATGACTCAGAGTCCCAATGTGTAATATTTGCTATCATTAAACATTTTTAAAGGTTGTATATTTAAATTGGCATATCAGTTACCAGGTACTGTTGCAATGAATAAAGTTTTAATTTAAAAATCAATTAAGAAAGGAGGAAGTCAAATTGTCTCTATCTGCAGATGATATGATTATATATTTAGAAGACCCCATCATCTCAGCCAAAAATCTCCTGAAACTGATAGGCAACTTTAGCAAAGTCTCAGAATAAAAAATCAATACGTAGAAATCACATGCATTCATATACACCAATAACAGACTAACAGAGAGCCAAATCAAGAGCAAACTCACATTCACAATGGCTACAAAGAGAATAAAATAACTAGGAATACAACTAACAAAGGATGTAAAGGACCTCTTCAAGGAGAACTACAAACCACTCCTCAAGGAAATAAGACAGGACACAAACAGATGGAAAAACATTCCATGCTTATGGTTAGGGAAATCAATATTGTGAAATGGCCATACTGCCCAAATTAATTTATAGATTCAATGCTATCCCCATCAAGCTATCTATGACCCTCTTCACAGAACTGGAAAAAAAAACCTTAAACTTCATATGGAAACAAAAGAGAGCCTGCATAACCAAGACAATCCTAAGCCAAAAGAACCAAGCTGGAGGCATCACACTACCTGACTTCAAACTATACTACAAGGCTACAGAAATCAAAACAGCATGGTACTGGTACCAAAACAGAGATATAGACCAATGGAACAGAACAGGGACCTCAGAAACAACGCCACACATCTACAACCATCTGATCTTTGACAAACCTGACAAAAACAAGCAATGGGGAAAGGATTCCCTGTTTAATAAATGGTGTTGAGAAAACTGGCTAGCCATGTGCAGAAAGCTGAAACTGGACCCCTTCCTTACACCTTACACTAAAATTAACTCCAAATGGATTAAAGATTTAAACATAAGGCCTAGCACCATAAAAACCCTAGAAGAAAATCTAGGCAAAACCATTCAGGACATAGGCATAGGCAAGGACTTCATGACTAAAGCACCAAAAGCAATGAAATAAAAGCCATTAAACAAAAGCCAAAATAGACAAATGGGACCTAATCAAACTCCACAGCTTCTGTACAACAAAAGAAACAGTCATTAGAGTGAATCAGCAACCAACAGAATGGGAAAAAATTTTTGCAATCTACCCCTCTGACAAAGGGCTAATATCCAGAATCTACAAATAACTAAAACAGATTTACAAGAAAAAAAACCAAACCCATTCAAAAGTGGATGACGGATGTGAATAGACACTTTTCAAAAGACATATATGAGGCCAAGAAACATATGAAAAAATGCTCATCATCACTGGTCATTCGAGAAATGCAAATCAAAACTACATTGAGATACCATCTCATGCCAGTTAGAATGGTGATCATTAAAAAGAATCTGGAGACAACAGATGTTGGAGAGAATGTGGAGAAATAGGAACACTTTTACACTGGTGGGAGTATAAATTAGTTCAACCATTGTGGAAGACAGTGTGTCAATTCCTCAAGGACCTAGAAATAGAAATTCCACTTTGTACCCCAGAACCTAAAGTGCAATTAAAAAAAAAATATATATATATATATACACACACACAAATTACTAATAAAGACTTACTTTAACTCACAAATGTAGATTGCCAAACCCAGAAGAAATCTGTGGCCCCATGATCATGATGTTGTATATTTTCATACCTCTGGTTCCCATCATAATACGGGCCTGAATCTTCTTGGTATGGGAGAGCAAGTTTCTTCGTAAATGGGACAGTCATTTTTTTGTCTCTGGCCCCAGGCCACCTAGAAACCTGAGTTAGTCTTTTTATTTTCCCATTTATATTTTGTTAATTTCAAAATGTATATGTGTTTATTATATATTCATGTGTTGGGCCGGGAGCAGTTCTTCATGCCTGTAATCCCAGCGCTTTGGGAGGCTGAGGCAGGCAGCTGACCTGAGATCAGGAATTCAAGACCAGCCTGGCCACCATGGTGAAACCTTGTCTATACTGAAAATACAAAAAATTAGCCAGGCATGGTGGCAGATGCCTTTAATCTAAGTCACTTGAGAAGCTGAGGCAGGAGAATCACTTGAATCCGGGAGGCTGAGGTTGCAATGAGCTGAGATCATGCCATTGCACACCAGCCTGGGTGACACAGTGAGACTTTGTCTCGAAACAAGCAAAGAAATCTATAACCATCATAGAGTATACTTACAGAATGATAGATCGTATAGCCTAATATACACCTAGACTGTATGGTATAGCCAATTGCATCCAGGCTACAAACTTGTTCAGTAACCTGTACGACATGTTAGTATACTGAATATAATGCAATTGTAATACAGTGGTGTGTATTTGTGTATCTAAACATAGAAAATATAATGCATTGCACTATGACATTACCACAGCTACAGTATCTCTAGGCAATAGTTTTTCACCTCCATTATGTTACGTGAGCACTATGGTATACATGGTTCCTCATTGATGGAAATGTTGTTATGTGGTGCATAACTGTAATACCTATAATAATTCAGTTTTTTTTTTTTTTTGAGACGGAGTCTCGCTCTTGTTACCCAGGCTGGAGTGCAATGGCGCGATCTCGGCTGACAGCAACCTCCGCCTCCCGGGTTCAGGCAATTCTCCTGCCCCAGCCTCCTGAGTCGCTGGGATTACAGGCACACGCCACCATGCCCAGCTAATTTTTTGTATTTTTAGTAGAGATGGGGTTTCACCGTGTTGACCAGGATGGTCTTGATCTCTTGACCTCGTGATCCACCCGCCTCGGCCTCCCACAGTGCTGGGATTACAGGCTTGAGCCACCGCGCCCGGCCCAGTTTTATTTTTTAAAAATAATAATCTCCTCCATTCTGACACCTTTGAGTTAAGAGCCTGACATCCTGGTATGCAAAATTCCATAACTTTATGTTTATACATATAAATATTTGTGTATTATTATTTTTTAATATCCTTGAAGATAACCTTGCATATAATTGTATGAATACTGGCACTTTTATTCTGGTAGGATAGATTCCCAAAGTGGTGTGTCATATTTCAATCCTGACAAATTTCTTTTCATAATGATGAAATGAATTTGCACCCATTCCAGTGTATTAGAATATGTCTTTTCCCATATCCTCAAAAGCACTACTGTTACTCATCTGAAAGTTTGTCATTCCAGTAGAAGAAAAAAAATTATATTTTATTGTCATTTTAATTTCTATTTTGACTAATAATAAGGATGAGCTCCTGTTTATTACAATCCATTGGGGTTACAAATTTACTGAGATCATGATGTTCTTGCCATTTGATTAATTTTTCTCATCAGTTTGCAGGCAATTTTTGTATATGAAAAATATTAAGCCTTCACCACAAATCTTTATTTTTTGCTTTACGTCTTTTTTGCCAAGCAAATATATCTATGTTAGATATGTGTGGCTTCTGAGTCTCCCACTCTCGTTAGGAATATTAACTACTCCTGTTCTTCTCACAAATTATTTTCAAATATTTTAATGGAATTTTTTATATTCAAAACTTCAATCTACATGGAATTAGTTTCATATGTGGTATAACATAATTTTATTCACTCCAGAAGAAGAGTTGTTTTTGCCAAACTGTCTACTTAGTAAATAATCTTTTTATTATTGAATTGAAACACCACCTTTGCCATATATGAAGTTCTTATATATGTGTGGATCTATTTCTGGTCTCTCTGTTTCATTCCATGGATCTCTTTTGTCTATTCTGAAGCCAAACTATATTGTTTTGATTATGGCAGCAGATTCCATCTTAATGTTAATTGACTAGGGTTTAACAATGGATAATAGTGAATATTTGAATAAGTTATGCATACTGTAGAGTAAAAAAAAGTTAGTGTTCAACTTAGAAACTATACAATTTTCACACGAGTCATACTTTTTCATTTTTTCCATCAATGCATGCTAATCTTTTAACTTTTAACCTATAAGTATTATAAGCATTTTTTTTTTATTTTAATTTGAGTGTGAACATTCTGTAAAAGGCAAAACTTTAGGGACCAAATATAGATCAGTGGTTTCCCTTGGCTTAAGATGGGGAGAAAAGATTGACAGCAAAAGATATGGAGAGTACTTTTTGGATGATGGAAGTGTCTATATCTTAATTTTGGTAGTAGTTACATGACTGGTGACATTTGTTAGAGCTCATCAAAGAGTCTGCTAACAAATGTGAGTTATATTATATGCTAATTATATCTCAATATATTCAAATTAAAAAAAATTTTAAAGTGGATGTGAAATATAGTCTTTAAAAAGAAAAAATTGGGAGAGTAGGCTGGGTACAGTGGCTCACGCCTGTAATCCTAGCACTTTGGGAAGCCGAGGTGGGTGGATCACCTGAGGTCATGAGTTTAAGACCAGCTTGGCCCACATGGTGAAACCCCAACTCTACTAAAATATAAAAATTAACCGGGCATAGTGGTAGGTACCTGTAATCCCAGCTACTTGGGAGACTGAGACAGGAGAATCGCTTGAATCCAGGAGACAGTGGTTACAGTGAGCTGAGATCACACTACTGCACTCGAGCTTGGGTGGCTAAGCAAGACTCCATCTCAAAAAAAAAAAAAAATTGAGAGGATGAAACTGACCTACTTTCTGCAATAGACAGAGCAACAGTATCTCTCAACTTGGCTTTCATCTGCTGAAATAAAACAAAAGCAGAATCGTAAGTGAAAATATGTAGGGACTCCTGCCACTAATGCATGTTGACTTTCAGTCTTTGGAAGTTATCGACATTTGACCTGTTTTACCTCTGCAAGGATTTTTAGAGCCCATTCATCCTGAGGAAATGATACAGGCTTATAGATTTTATTACAGTGCCCACAAGCAGTCTTAGAATTGTGAAAGATACTGGTATTTTCCTATAAATCTAGGGGTTAGAGCTGGAGAGCTGATCCTCAGGAGAATCTAAGAAGTGATTTTCCACTTGAAGAAACTGAGATTTTTTAGTTATTGTTGGCAGAGCCACAGAGCTACAGTGTTGTCATTCCCACTTTCTCTAGTTTTGATCAATGCATTTTAGGGAAAACTCTTCTCTTAGTTGACTCTTACTGGAATATACAAGCAAGAAACTAGGCTGACTCTCAGAGACCAAAGGCCAGAGGCAAGAGGGAAGAAAAGATTAATGAGCATTTTGCAGAAAGCCAGCCCCAGTCTTGGTTCCAGACAGACGGCCAGGAAGTTCTGCCCAGTGATCTATTGAGATAGTCTTGATGGTACCTACAGATTTAATGTTATCAGCGTTTATCCTAGAGGAGTCAGTTTTCAGAGTCAGAATCAGGAGCGCAGGGAGGGAAGGAGGCTAAGGTTAAGAGATATCCTTACAAAGCGCCTGCTTTTTCTCACGTGTGAAAATGTAGGCTAACAAGGTAACATGATAGGAGCCATCTCGGATTAGCAGATTATCACTGATGCTATTTATCCACAGATCCTGAAGTGCAGAATAAATCTATGTAATTTTTATTCCCCAAACCATTCTAGTCTTCAGGATGATTCTGCTAGGATTTCCCTTCTGTATTTATATTTATATTAGATAATAATAATTTTTGTACTCATTATTTGGACTGGATAACAGCATATTAAGGCAATGTGGAGCATTAATAACTCATGAAAAAAATGTAGCTCTTTCTAGAGCTTACTTATGGAATTTTTTCTTCTTAAAAACCCTAAGGATAATGAATTTTGACACAGTGGTCCATCTATTTTTTTTTTTAAGCATGAACTCCCTTTCTGTAGTTTGGAGAATATCTAGATGATATTGATAACAATAATAAATGCTGAAGTGATAAATGCCATCAGACAATAGAGAAAAGAGCATTCTACATATTGGAACTGTTGAAAATAGAGTGAGCTGCCTTCTGAAGAGAATTCCTAGAAATGTCCAAGGTGAATCTAAAGGCTTTTCTCTGTTTTTAATTTATTCACCATGTCTTCATTGAGTACTTACAAACTTAACAGATTTCATGCTGGGGGAATTAGGACTGGACTCCATGACCTTTATGATTTCTTCCATTTCTATGGCTTTTAAAACATATATTTTACATTTTCATGTGCTACACGTGAGTATAGACTACGTACAGTCAAGTCGAGGTAATTATATTACCTTGAGTATTATTTCTATGTGTTGGTAACATTTATATGCATTTAATTCCATGTTTTCATATTTTTATTAAGAATTTTCAGTGGATTACACTAGGTCATACATAATCCACAAGTTTCATAATTTCATATTCTACTGCTAAAGGATTTCTCACTGTATCTTTGCCAATTACAGATGATAGTAGACATCTTTATGAGTTTGCATTGATTTATGGAAGCCTAATGAAAGTAGCAAATATAAATACCTCTCTGTAATATTTCACTTTGACCTGAGTTGTAAATAAGGATATTTTGTAATATCTACAACTAAGTTGTCACTTCTATATGTTAGAAAATAAGTTTAAAATATGGATAATTATTTATGTATGTGTTTCTTTGAAACATAACATACAGATTTAACTTTAACTTTGTCAGTGTATACCATTCAAAGACATAAAATCATTAGTTCTCAGGAGCGGGAAAACAGAATTTCCAAGAGAAAGATAGCATGTACTTCTTCATCATTGAATACCCAGAGCTAGACACTGGGAATAAAAGAAGTTGTCTCAAGGAGATTATCAAAGGAGTTTTTTTTCTCATTTTTTAATGAGTACTCTCATTTTCCAACATTAGAAAAGACACTTACATCCTGTTATGATGTTAGGAAAAGGGATTACTAGGATACAAAGCACTTCAGAACCTGAATGGTACAGAGAAAAGCTTATCTCAATAACTGCTATTTGATGGAGAGACCATGATCTGTTTATGCCTGAGATAGTGATAGAGCCAATATATAATGATAACTCGATGATGATATCAACTAGTAGCTAAGGCTCTTGTCTACTTTGGTAATATGACAAGACGATTAGAGATTGACTAAATGTCATGCTGGAAAATTCAAGGCAGGCATTTGTCTATCTTCAGTACGGCTATTTATCCTATCCAATTAGCCAAGTTACGTTTCATCTATGTGCATTTTGGCTCTTGTAGGTATTGATTTAAATATCAATAAGCATTTAAGTCCAGATTCTCAAACCCATCATAATAATTAAATTAGAATAATAGGTAAACCATAATTATCATTAGAAATGGAAAATAATAGAGATAGGTAAGGACATTAAATTCAAACATAACTAAAACCTGCCTCTTGTTTTGTTTTGTTTTATTTTGTTTCGAGACAGGGTCTCACTCAGTACTGGAGTGCAGTACTGTGATCATAACTCACTGCAGCCTCAAATCTTGGGCTTAAAGGATCTTCATGCTTCAGCCTCCCAAGTAGCTGGGTCTACAGGCCAGCGCCACCATGCCTGGCTAATTTTTCTGTACTTTTTGTAGAGACAGGGTCTCACTATGTAGCCCAGGCTGTCTTGAACTCCTGAACTCAAAGGATCCTCCCACCATGTCCTCTCAAATTGCTAGGATTATAGGTGTGAGCCACCATACCCAGCCGTTTTTTTTAAAACATTAACTAAAAACAGCCAGTATTTACAGTTTTATTTCCTACTGTTTTGTGAGATTGAGTAAAAGTAGGTAGAAGCCGTTGATTGGCACTTTAGCAAGTCTCCTTTCTACTTCGTGGTGAGGATGTTCAGTAAGGAATGTGAACAAATGCTGAGAGCAGAAAGGAGAAAAGGATGCTGGGCAGGGAACTATAGACCTAACCTTGGTAACTATAGAGCTGCTGTACCCTTACACGGCTATTTAATGACTCAGTTGGTAATTTTTGTCACTTGCTTTCCATTTCTTCAGTAATGACATGAGTTACCCGTAGAAGGAACAGGTGATTACTTTGTCTTTTAAGTTAGTACAAGACTACTACAAAACCATCTTTCCTAGAGGAAATGCATATGTATTTATTTGTTTCTCACGTCTTTCTCCTTCTGAAAATGCCCCCAAGGCCAGCATGCCAGGGACACCTGAAAGGCCTAGGGTGAGCAATATGAAAATGATAAGAACTGGAAAACATTAGGCTCAAATAAAACAAAGCCAGATGCTTTCGACCCATGAAAATGTTTCCCTTTTCCTAGGGTAACATGAGGGGATTTTTCCCCCTCAAAAAAAGTTTTGTATGTGTGTTTTTTTTTAATTTTCATCCTTATATAAGTCACAAGTCTGTGATAACTCACAAAAATACCAGGTGTTTCATGAACAGAACCTTGTTGTTAAAATGGTTTTCCAGGCTCACTTCTTTTCTAGCTTCCAAATCATGGAAGCCTATATCCAAGTCGGCAGCTTTGCTTTCTTCCAACCATAAATCGGGTCTGGAGAGACCGGGGAAGTTGGTCAAAAGAACCAGTTGGGTCTCAGAACCAGCAAGTCAACTATTCACACTGAAAACATTTTCCCACTTGCTTCCATTTTTCTTATCCCATTTCAGTTCTATAATCTTGCATTGCAGTCTGTGGAAGTCATATTATTAGCTGTTGATGGCCACAAGGAAATCCAACTAGCAGAGTCCCATATTTTCACTTAAAACATTTCCTTCTGAGCAAAACTTCAACAAATGCCCTAAAAGACCTACTTGTTTACACACAGAAGGACTTTGGTTTCCTATGTTTCAAATACCAAAGTTGAAGCAAAAGTAAATTGAATTATTACCAGATTATTAGGGTTTGGCTGAATCTTTGCCCTTTGTCATGATGCACAGATTCTCCTGAACTGGCTTGCTCCCAAGTGCGGACAATAGCTCTGAGGGTGTTATGGGAGGGACAGACGCGTTAAGTATCTCTGGAGGATTTGTATGTATTTTAATCATGCAGCTACCTGATTAACCATAGTCAATATGCTCTAAAGAGTAGAAATAGCTTTCACAAATTTAGTTCTTATTTTATGTCAGGATTTTAATTGCATTGAAAGTTGTAAATTTTAGAATATTTTTTGATAGTGGGTGATAGGTACATTTTGGTTTTGTTCTGCTTTTGTGTGTGTTTGAAAATTTCTGGCAAGTCAATTTGAAAAATGCAATTTAAATTTAAATGTTTAAAAACTGTATTTAAGCTCTATTATTTCAAAAAAATATGAGGACTTTACTCAAAGATTTGCTTGGCTGTAAAGTCTAATCATTTATAAGCTTTAAAATTCTTTTAAATTTTAAATATAAATTTTAAACGTTTTTTTTTTTTTGCTAAGTGTGAAAATGCCCTGTGAATCAAATATTTTGTACTTTTTGCAGTACTCATAAGCATGAAAGGTCTGCTGATGGGTCATATAATCCTTCCTCTGGCCTCAAAGCAAACTCAAAACTGTTCTGGACAAAGTGGTACCTCACTTCTTAAAGCTTCCTTTTAACCTCCAGAGAAAACTAAGTGTACATTCATGTGCTATTATAAAAACCGATGTTTCTTATGCTGTTTTTCAAGTCTGGTTTTACAGGGTAGAATAGGAAAACAAGTAGAGGAGAGAGTACCTTTCAGAGAAAGGTAATCCCTATTCCTCTAGGAATGGGGGGCCTCAGAAGACACAGACATTTTCAGTATTCCGTAGCTCTAGATGTTCTGGGAAAATCAGGAGAAAGATTCTTTTGGAGCTATTTCAGTGGCTGTAGTACTTAGCCAAATTAGGAAGTAAGAAGTTCAGGTAAAATATAAAAGAAATTAGAAGATATTTTTAAACCAAGCAAACAAATTTTAAAACCCACACCTTTCAGAGCCTCCACTGGTATTCCAGAATACTGAACTTTCACTGGTATTCTAATATTACTTCTATTGGTAAGAGTGTCACATTCGGTGGGTATTACTAGAGGTCAGTATTTGCACAGGAGAAGAGAGGGACAACTTCAGGCCTGAAGTCCTTACTTTATCTCCTATTCCAGAAGCTTCTCTTCATGTTTTCTGACCTTCTTTCTGACCTATACCTTCTCCATCACCAACAACAGTCTTTTTCAAAGTCAATGAGTGTAAGTAAAGGACTGTGATAGGCTTGGAGACAGTTGACATTTTAAAGAACTTTTCCTTTGTCAGATGGGTAAACTGCAAAATTTTTTTCCCATTCTGTTGGTTGCCGATTCACTCTAATGACTGTTTCTTTTGCCGTGCAGAAGCTGTGGACTTTGATTAGGTCCCATTTGTCTATTTTGGCTTCCATTGTGGAAGACAGTGTGGCGATTCCTCAAAGCCCTAGAAACAGAAATTCCATTCAACCCAGCAATCCCATTACTGGGTATACATCCAAAGGATTATAAATCGTTCTACTATAAGGACACATGCACATGAATGTTCATTACTGCACTGTTTACAATAGCAAAGACCTGGAAACAACCCAAATGCCCATCGATGATAGACTGGACAGGGAAAATGTGGCACATATACACCATGGAATATTATGCAGCCATCAAAAACGATGAGTTCGTGTCCTTTGTAGGGACATGGATAAACCTGGAAACCATCATTCTCAGCAAACTGACACAAGAACGGAAAATCAAACACCACATGTTCTCACTCACAGGCGGGTGTTGAACAATGAGAACACATGGACACAGGGAGGGGTCTACACACTGGGGTCTGTCGGAGGGAAATAAGGGAGGGATAGCAGGGGCTGGGGAGTTGGGGAGAGATAGCATGGGGAGAAATGCCAGATATAGGTGAAGGGGAGGAAGGCAGCAAATCACACCGCCACGTGTGTACCTATGCAACAATCTTGCATGTTCTTCACATGTACCCCAAAACCTAAAATGCAATACAAAATAAAAAAATTTAGAAAAAAGAATTTTTCCCTGAAAACAGGACTTGGTTCCAAGGATGTTATAACCTGTTAAGTAAAAAAGTTATCAAAATAAAGGCTAATAGTTTTCATTGTACTACCAAAAGCTATTTTCTGCTCTGGACATTAATTAGCATGAAGAGATACGCACTTCTCTCCCAAAATCGTTTGTGTCAGGCGCTTAATTTTGACCCATTAAAAATGCATCTTTTAAAATGTAGGTGATTCATGGTCTCACAGAGAAGAAACAATAAAAGCCTTTCAAGATCCTTTGCACAAAGGGAGGGTATGGCTGACCAACAGCCTGTCACAGGATAGAGGCTGAGCCAGGCTTCCAATTCCCACCCTCTCCTGGGAATGCCCCAGGGTTTCAGACTCAAGCCCTTTCCACTCCATTATAAGAACATGAATCCTCATAACCCATGTGGTACATGACTTGAAAGAGTCAACACAGTGGTCAGTCACACCCGCAAACACCACCATTGCCTTGAGATGCCAATCTCACTGATAACTGAAGGAGCCACACTTGTCAGGTAGAAAGGCCTTAGAAAACATCAGGGTAGATGAGATGTTCCCACACAACTGGCCTGCATTAGAGGAGAGTCTCGCATGAAAGTATGAATTAGAGTGCTAGGTTTCTCTCCCTCTAGACCCTATCTTAGCTAGAAACACTATAGAGCCACATGTACACCATCAAAAGGAGAGTGGGACTTTTTCTAAACATGTAGATATTTATTAAATACAAACCAATTCTGTTCCAAACCCTTTAATGAGGTAGGACATTTATCTTCTAGCCCCCATCGTGGGAAGCCATGTCAGGGAAGAGGAGACTCAGCTCCTCCCAAATTGTTTACACAAATACATTTCAAAGTACATTCAGTAAGTTAAGTCTCTATCTCCAAAAGCATGAGTAAAATGAACACATCTTGATCTCCCACTCAAGTAGATGAATTCAATAATACTTTTTTTTTGGATAACGTTCCATGACAACAAGATGTTTGGTTCAGTTTCTCCCCTGCTATAGTCTGAATGCCTACAACAATGCCTTGCACATAGTAGGTCCTCTATAAACAGTTGATTGATACATAAACGAAAGATTTTTCACAGCAGTAGGCATCAAGCATCGCTGTCCATTGGAAAACAGTAATTGTCAACTACAGGAGGAGGCAAGGTCTGATCAGCGTTTCCTCAGCCGGGAGCAGTGTTAAAACACTCTGCACTTTACCTTTTTTTTTTTTTTTTTTTTTTTTTCTATCACCCAGGCTGTAGTGCAATGGCACGATCTCTGCTCACTGCAATGTCCACCTCCCAGGTTCAAGCATTCTCCTTTCTCAGCCTCCCAAATAGCTGGGACTCCAGGTACCAGCAACGACACCCAGCTAATTTTTGCATTTTTAGTAGAGATGGGGTTTCACCATATTAGTCAGGCTGATGTTGAACTCCTGACCTCAGTTGATCCACCTGCCTTTGCCTCCCAAAGTGCTGGGATTACAGGTATGAGCCACTCACTGCACCCGGCCCACATTTCTTTTTAAAGCAACTTGAAAGTGTACAGATTTACACTAGGTCATGCTAGGAAATGGTTTACTTCTTCAAAAACACATGAATGCAACACACCATCTCTTACCACACAAATAATTGATTTTGACGTAAAATGCCACTTTCTAACCTATAATCCTACTGTAAAAACATTACTTTTGGAAATGCATTCCTGGTGCTCCTGCAATCTGTTTTCTAGCTTGCTGTCTGGCCCAGACTTTTGAGTCCATAGACTTTTCTTTTTGGCAACCAACACCCACATAAAATATCCAAAACACTCTTTAAGTACTTATTGTTCATACACATTTTTTTCTACTGTTCAGCACTTCATTCTGGGTAATCCATTTATAGCAAGTGATCATCTGTCACTATAAAAGAAAAAAAAAACTGTGGATTATCTATTTCCTTTCTGTTTCTTGTCATTAATTGTATTTTTAAAAGTGTAACATTCAGATACAACTTTTCTTCTTTTTCCTCCAAATAAGCTACTCTCCGGACCACTAAAATGTAAGTTAATCAAAGAACCACTGTAACAGTCTTAGCTGATTCTGCAGGTTGAAACAGTCATTTCATTTTGGTGGCCTTTATGCTGTTGAGTAGATTAGAGAGATGAGATAATACACTAAAGATCTGAAGTGACCTGCTTTTAAATTCTCAAAAGGATAATACATAACTGAGGGCAATGAGTGGGTTGATTGATAGGCTTAAGCAAAGGGTAAGATAGTTGAACTTCACATAAATCTTCCATTAAGTTCAACTGTCCCTTGTTGCAGGATTATTTTATTTGCTCTTAACATTGTGATGAAATTTCAGATTTGAATGTACACATAATACTGTAACAAACATATATGTTTATATGTATATAATGTTTGATGTTTTTGGATGTCTCTCATTGCTCATTTTATGGCTTCTATTACTCTTTAAAAAATCTGTGTGTAAAGATCTAAAAAGTTTAAAAAGGAATTTACAACCAATGCTCAAAACTACAATGTCTTGGAAATGTGGTGTCCTTTTTTTGCCTTAATGCTTGTGTTGAATAAAATAATAGTCAGACAATGGGTCTCTAATTTTGCTTCTCCTCCATCCTCCCCACCTCCAGGATTTAAAAATAATGATGAAAAAATTCAATCGGCACACTGGGTGATTAATGTCGGGGGTGATAAAGAGCAAATTGCTTCATTGGCTGAAGAATGGAACTACAAAAACTGTAAAAACTCATCACTTCTGAAGATCCAATGCTTGCACGCTATGTTGAATTTCAAAGAACAAGTCGGTGTTTGAGTGGAACAAACTCATTTTTTTAATGCTCTGTGCCAATCCTAAGGATGTTTCAAGTTGAGATCTTCTATGTTAAAAACCCACACTGACTCATAAATGTAATATTATATTCCAGCCCAATTTGTGGTCGCAGCAAAAAGATAAATAACAGAGGCAAAAGCAAACTGAGTGGATTCTAGAGGCACTTAAATATGGCAAAAATATTAATCCAGATAAAAATCTCAGAATTACTATTCATTTCTTCACTTATTGGATAAATGTGTATTGAGCAACTAATCCACATCAATTACTAAGATAGCACGTGAGGGTACACAGACGAAGAAAAAGCACCTGTTCCCGTGCTACCACTAGAGAGTTCTAATAAGTTTATAGCTGTTCACTTGTTTAAACCTCACAGAAACACAATGAAGTAGATCTTTTTATACCCATTTTACAGATGAGCCAACTAAAGCAGCAAAAAGTTAAGTCACTGCCTAAAGTTAACCAAATAGTAACAGAGTGGGCATAACCCCAATTGTTGGGTGGCATGTACCTCTTTATTCCATGATCTTAATCTCTAAACCACTGCCACAGTAAAGAAGTATAAGAATAAAAAATAGAATCATAAATTCCAGTTACGATGCTCTTAAAATAATTCAAAATTTATATTTAAAGTTATTCTAAACTTTGAGCCAGGAATTACACTACTAAGAATTTATTTCAGGAAAATGTTTGGAGAAATTAATAACATCATGCATTTAGTACATTTAGGCATGAACATTTCAGTTTTATTTGAAAGGATGAAAATTAAATAACCCTATATCAATTGAATTGCTTTTGGATACAGGTAAGAATAACTTGGTTAAAGTGGATCAAACAATAGTTGATTTTTAGCCCACAGGAATTTCTGAAAAGGAGCTTCTAGAGTGGGTTCTGTAGTTCAGAAATGTCTTTAAAGATTCAGAATATATTATTGTTGAAACTCTATTATGATTGACATAGCTTTTTTATTAGGTTTCATTCCTCGTGGTCACAAGAAAGCTCCTGTAGCTCCAGGCATCACACCTTACACAAAGACAAGAAGAAGGGCAGTTTCTCCAAGCATGTCTATTTTCTATCATGGAGGAAAGCCTATTCTTGGAACTTTGTTATTTGCTACCATTAGCTAGTTCTGGGCCTCATACCTACATCTCAGTTGCAAAGAAAACTGAGAAAGTGAATAACTGTTATTCAGCCTCTATTATGGGAGGCAAGATTTGCCAAGAAGGAAGAGGGAGAGGCTAATTACATTTGCAATCAGTTGGGCCTGCCAGAAATTTTAATGTCTAAAAATGAAATGTCCATATGGTAGAATCTTATGCAGCTATCATAAATGATGATAAGGGTAAAGTGAATATCACATGAAAAAAAAATCAAGTTACAGGAAACTTGGTACACACAAAATATATAACCAAAATGCTAACACCTATCTCTTTGTGATAGGATTAGAGGGATCTTTTACGTTCTTTGCATTTTTATATACTATCTTTTATTTTTAATTAGCATAAAGTACTATTTTAAAAATAGGGCTATTTTTCATTTTTAAAAACAACCTAACTCAAAGGGAAAAATTATTTTTTATCAAGATATCAATGTTTCTTGGCTCTGCTTGGAAGCAGAGAGTTGAACAGTGAAAAAATGAACAAGATATTTTTATCAAAATTTGTTTTGCATTACTGTCATAAAGAAATGAAAGACAAAAAAGAAATCAAGCAAAATGGTCACTGGAGGATTTTAAAATTGGAAAAATAAAAATATTTTGTTAAGAGATAATGATACAACCAAATGCTTTAAATAAAGAACTGTTGCAACTTAATATAATGGATGTATTGCTCTATGGATTTCTCCTCCTGTGAGAATGCCTTTCACTCTTGCCAAGATCAGCTTCATGCTGGCCACAAAAGTTAAAATATTTTTAAAAAGAAGGAAAATACTCTTATTTTGTAGAGAGTAATTCACAATATTAACTTGCCTGATGATATCAGCCAATTTTTTAGTGTTTGGTTAAGACAAATGGCTAACACTTTTCTTGAGTTGATGATCATTGTAAATCATTCTAATTCTACCTTGTACATAAATAATTCTTACTGTAAAAACTTCAAACACCATTGAAGAATAAAAGTTCAACACAAAATCCCCATTTCATCGCCTCCAAGGATTCTTGGTTCATGTCCTTCCAAAGAGATGACCATAGTTAAATTTAAGACTTATTTCTTCAGATATTTTCTATATATTCAGATTTTTTTTTAAACTTCATTGAATCATACTACACAAATGGTTGTGCCATGTGCTTTTTTAAAGATCATATATCTTGGACACCTCTTTAGGCCATTACATGTAGATCTCTCTCAATTACTTTTTTTTTTTTTTTTTTGAGACGGAGTTTCGCTCTTGTTACCCAGGCTGGAGTGCAATGGCACGATCTCGGCTCACCGCAACCTCCGCCTCCT
>NW_016107371.1:6416442-6426735 GCF_001604975.1 Cebus imitator
TAGTAGAGACGGGGTTTCACCATGTTGACCAGGATGGTCTCGATCTCTTGACCTCGTGATCCACCCGCCTCGGCCTCCCAAAGTGCTGGGATTACAGGCTTGAGCCACTGCGCCCGGCCTCTCAATTACTTTTTAGCAGCTGCTAAATCTGTTCAAACATTCTTCTTTGGATAGACATTTAGATTGTCCCCAGTACTTGGCTGTTATAAAAAAATGCTACAATGAACATTTTGTACATACAATTTTATTCACTTGGGTCAATGTGTTTGTAGAATCTGTCCTAGCTGTGAAAGTGCTAATTTTAAAGGTGTTTTCATTTAAAATTTTGGTAGTTAATGATACTCTGCCCTCCAAATAGACTGTACCAATGACACACTCCAGGCAGCAGTGTTTAAAGAGGACTGTCCTTTCCATCTTCAGGAGCACTGACTTCAGCAAACATGGAGGAAAATCACTGCTTGTTTTAATTCATATTTCTGTGAATAGTAGTGAGATTGAACTTCTTTCATAAATTTACTCAAGTAAACACTTATACTAATAGCAGTACCTTGGATTTATACTGAACTTTTATTTCTCAAGAACACCATGGGTTGATGATTACATATCAGCCATATTTATCTATAAAAATATATATTATATATTAATTGTAGTAAATTTCAAATGCTGATAAAAAGAATAAAGAAAAAAATACCTACAATTATACCATCTTTAAATAATTGATATTAGTTTTTCTCATTCTATTATATGCAATTATATATGTATGCATATAAGGTGGATTTGTAGTATGTGATGTAGCTATATATAGAGCTATAAAGCAGATATTTGTTTTTAAAATTGAGATCATACTCTATTTTTTAATATTCTTTTTCTCTTCAAGGGCATATTGCAAATAAATGTACTGTATTATGTTTTTTGTATTACAAGCTCAACATCTCTAATCTAAAAATACAAAATCTGAAATGCTTCAAAATCTCAAACTTTTTGAGAGCTGATGTGATGCCGCAAATGAAAAATTCCACATCTGACCTCATATGACAGGTCACAGACAAAACGTGACCAAAATATTGTTTAAGGAACAAAATTATTTAAAATGTTTTATAAAATTACCCTTCAGGCTCTGTTTATAAGGTGCATATGAAACATAAATAAATTTTGTGTTAGATTTGGGTCCCATTCCCAAGATGTATGATTATATATATGCAAATATTCCAAAATCGGAAAAAATCTGAAATTTCAAACCACTTCTGGTCCCAAGTATTTTGGATAAGAGATATTCAACTTGTAATTAGTCTTCACACTATTGCTATCATATGACTTTATAATAAATGTGTTAGCTAGGTCTTTATTCTGTGTTGAACCTATAAATTATTTAAATTTTTTATTTAAAATAAAACTATAATGAATATATTTGTAAGTAAAGTTTGATATTCTTCTCCATTTTCTTCATCTATTATAAATTAAACTATTGCCTCAAAGAGTATAAACATTTTAAGTCTTGGGTCTTCAATTTATACTTTAAACTGTGTGTTTGCGTGTTTGTGTTTAAATAATTTCTACTCCACCAGTGATGTTTGAGAGTGTTCATATTTCTATGTCCCTGAAATAATGGGAATGCAAATAGTTTTTAATCTTTTTTTAAGGGTTTAGTTGTATAATTTTTTAAGGTTTTTTTTTAATTTTTTTTTAAATTATGCTTTAAATTCTGGTGTACATGTGCAGAGCATGCAGGTTTGTTACATAGGTATACACGTGCCATGGTGACTTGCTGCATCCATCACCCCTCATCTACATTAGGTATTTCTCCTAATGCTATCCCTCCCCATTTCCCCACCTCCCGCTATCCCTCCACTAGTACCCACCCCTAACAGGCCCCAGTGTGTAATGTTCCCCTCCTTGTGTCCATGTGTTCTCCTTGTTCAACACCCATTTATGAGTGAGAACATGTGCTGTTTGGTTTTCTGTTCTTGTGTCTTTTTCATTAATAATTAAAATATAATATTTTATTGGCATTCTTATAGTTACAATTGATATTAAAGATTTTATCAAATGTGTTCGTCTAACCATTTGCATTTATCCTCCATTAAATTACTTCATCAAGTTCTTTGTCTTTTTTAATATTCAGTTGCTCTACAAGTTCATATTGATTTATAAAAGCTCTTTACACAGTAAAGATGTTAACATCTATCTTTGGTTTCTTTAATTATTTAACATTTATCTCTTCAATAAATCTGACATACACACAAGATACAGATTTAACAAGCAAAAGTGCATGACAATATGAATTGAAAATAAATTTTTAAAAAATAATTGGCCTAGATTCAGAGATCTTATAATATACATGGGTAATATATACTCCAGAGTGGTATTTTGAAGTATTAGAAGTGTCCATCAATAGCTAAAATTATATAACATTCCCTTTTGAATATCCCAGAATTGAAATACATCAATTAGTAGGATCTTAGAGAAAGTTTTAAGTAACTGAATAAAATATACAGTATGTAGTCTTTCAAGTCTAATATTATGTTGTGGAGTAAGATAAGGAAATTCAAATCCTGCTGTGTTGTGAGCTTCAGAAAATACTTTTCTGTGCTCCCTTTTTGTCATTTATAAAAATACATATGAAGAATAATGATAATAGCTATCTTATATGGTTTTTAAAATAGTTAAATCATGTAATTTATGTAAAACACTTAGAATCATAATTGGAATAAAATTGTTACTTCATAAGTCATCATAATGACTGTTTAAGAATTATTTTCATATTTACAAGGAAGTCCTTCTACCATTAAATCCTAAAGAAACAAAAGCAATTCTACATAAAGTCTACCTCCTTTAGGAAATTCCTTAAGTCAGTTTATGTATGATGAAAGCCTGCAGTGTATTGGTCTTTTGAGAAAGACCATCTTTGAAGTGTTGCTGACTCAGATTGATGTGTTCCTTCCCCTTTGGTGTTCATTCTTAGAACTTGAACAATTGAAACAGAAAAGACATGGCCAGAGGGCATTCTTCTCCACAATGACGCTTCTACAGATTTGACCCAAGCCATGCATATGGCCCTCAGTAGGCGGATTTTATTTAAATGAATGAGATTGTTCTATGTTTAATTCAGTATACAAGCACTGAAAAACACTCTGATGGAGACAGTCGATCAAAACAGAACTCAATGTAGACCATGTTTTTGTAAACTGCAGGCTGCCCTTTATAAAATGATAGACCAAATACCAAAATGCATAATTCAAAAAAAATTTACCTATTTAAAGCTGTATGTAAATAGCAATGATGGATGAACTACTTTTGAATTTTCACTCACTACTTTGTGACTTTCATATTTGTTCATCATTGACATGGCTTCACGCACCATTTAAAAGCCTGTTTTCAAAAGAATGAGGATGGAAATATTGTGCTTTAGTGTCTTGAGAATCTGGCAGCCTACCTGGACTTCATTCAAGAGCTCTGCACCCTTAGCCCCTTGCAGGGAAAATGGTGGTTAACTATCAGAGGGGAAAGAAAAGACAACATGAAAGTCTTCTCAAAAAAAAAACACATCTGAGAAAGCTCAAAGAAGTAAATAATAGAAAACAGCCAACACTCGGTCATTTGAGGTTGATCACTTGGTTTGTTTTTCTTTCTCTCCCTCCTACTCTCTGCCTTTTGGTCACTTCACTGCTCCTTGGCACCTCTACGAGAGGCGGTGTGTATGTAGGGTCAAGCAGGGGAAGGGAGAAGATCATCAGTCAATTTTGCATCTTGTTAGTTGTTCCAGAGAAAGACTGGACTGAAACAGATGACCACAATGAGGACTGGAGATTATCTGTAACTTTCAAAGACCATTGTTTCTCCATTATTATGAAAACTCAGCAGTGGGCTGCAGGCTCACTTTTATTTATTCACACACATGGAGAAAGTGAATTCAGTAAGCACTGACATATAGTCCAGAACTCAGCACTGAAAGTAAGAGTAATATACAGAAATGCTATGTTCTAACAAAAAAATAAAAGTGAGGCTGGGCGCGGTGGCTCAAGCCTGTAATCCCAGCACTTTGGGAGGCCGAGGCGGGTGGATCACGAGGTCAAGAGATCGAGACCATCCCGGTCAGCATGGTGAAACGCCGTCTCTACTAAAAATACAAAAAAATTAGCTGGGCATGGTGGCGCGTGCCTGTAATCCCAGCTACTCAGGAGGCTGAGGCAGGAGAATTGCCTGAGCCCAGGAGGCGGAGATTGCGGTGAGCCGAGATCATGCCATTGCACTCCAGCCTGGGTAACAAGAGTGAAACTCCGTCTCAAAAAAAATAAATAAATAAATAAAAATAAAAGTGATTTGGATCGAGTGCAATTAGAGATAATAAAAATCCAGCTGTTCTCAGTTTATCCAGCATTAGTAACATTGTGTTTTGGAGGTGTTTTTCCATTTAATTCACTAACTTCTTGCTATTAAATGCTTGCTATTTTATCCATATGTTTCTAGTTTGTGTACATGAGATATTGTGTGTGTGTGGTGTGTGTGTATGTGTGTGTTTGTGTGTGTGTCTTATCTTAATTTTTTTTTTATTTTACTTTAGGTTCTGGGGTACATGTTCAGTCATGCAGGGTTGTTGCATAGGTGCATACATAACCAGGTGGTTTGCTGCCTTTATTCTCCCTTTGACTGTATTTGTCATTTCTCCCCATGTTATCCCTCCCCACCCCCCGCTGTCCCTCCCCTAGCCGCCCCCCAACTGCCCTCAGTGCCTGATGCTTCTCTCCCTGAGTCCACGTGTTCTCATTGTTCAACATTCGCCTATGAGTGAGAACATGCAGTGTTTAGTTTTCTGTTCTTGTGTCAGTTTGCTGAGAATGATGTTTTTTTAAATGTCATTTTGTAAGAGCTATTTGATGTTCAAGAAGCTTTTTGGTTATTGTTAGAAAGCAGAAATCATGATTTGTAGAGGGAAATTTTTATAAGTTTAAAAGATTGCTTTTGAGGTTTTGCTTCCCTTCATTTCCCTTGATGTATTTTAGAGAGAAAAATGTGTTCTTCCATCTGTTACTAAAAGAGTCTTCATGCTGAAAGTAGAAAAACAAAGTAGGAGATAGGGTTGGGAGGTGAGAGTCTGCTGTCTTTATGAACTGCTACTGTTCAAAGACAACCCATCCAACTCCTTGGAAAGTGCAACTTCAGCAATGAAAGATGTTTAAATAGTGATAATGGATGGCAAATAAAGGAAGTCTTATCTTTGGAATTTTGACGTAGACACAAGGAAGCAGTGCAGATTTAGTTTAAGGCTTACCCCCAAAACTGAACTTTCATCTTTTATAAGTCAGTCTCTGCTTATGTGCTTCAAGAACACACACAATGGGGTTTTAGAGGCTTGGCTAATCACATATGAAAATAAAACTATAGCACTTTATATAAAAACTAGTTATTCAAGGTAAGATTATTTTCTATTTTCCCACAAGAACAGTGTCAGGTGAATAAGGAGATAAGAGAATATCATATAAAAAGTATTACAGGCAGCAAAATAATAAATTGTACCCCAACATTCATGACTTCATTTGTTTATTTATTCATTCAGCGAGTATTCTAAGATCAGCAGCTGCTCCTCAAATTCAGAAAGCAAAAATAAATATGATCATAGACAAAGTTCATTTCTATTATTATGTATGCAGCTCCTCTCTGATTAATCCAAAGACAGCTAATAAATGAAAAATCAAATGGCTTCAGATGTGGCAAGAAATATTCTAATGTGATGCAAAGGAATTCTTTCTTTAAAATAGCTCCAGGCTTTCCTTTTAACTGTTACTAAACCAATGGCTCCAAAGTCAGTTCTGTCATCTGATTAATATAATATCACCTTTCCATCAAGAAAATAGTGCTCTTACACAAAAATTCTTAGCATTTTTCACAATCAGACTTTGTTACTGCAGCTTGTCTATTGAGCTTGGATTCCTAGAATGCTACATTCTGTCAGGTTCACCAATGAGACTCAGGCCAGTTGGTTCTGGACAGCCCCACTCCAGATCCCACCTGGACTCGGTGGCTCTGTTTATCTCTGCTCAAATCAGTTCTGCTTGGACAGCAGTCTGGACACAGTTATCCCTTCCTTGAGATGTTTTCTCCCCATCAAAAGTACCTAATTTTCTTACTGCTCTACTTCATAGAGAGACTGTCTAAACACCTACCCAGGGTCAGTGAGATTATAATATTTCTTCCTGAACGTATCTTTGAAATTTCAACTATGGTCATTTTCGTATCAAAAATGTCTTTTTTGGAAGACTTTTCTGAAGTTCATTATCTTTAGCACTCTATTCCATTCTAAACTTTCAGAACCCTCACTTAGAATTCTGTATTTACTTTACCTTCTTTTCTGTCTAACTAGACAATGGGCTTCATGAAAAGTAGGAACATAATAATTGTGTTTATGTGTGGGCCGCATGCATTTTGCATAATACCTGGATATAATAAGTCCTATAGATATACATGCTGAATCCATCTATCCATCCATCCATCCATTTATCCATCCATCCATTTATCCATCCATTCATCCATCCAATAGATTTACTGAGCCAGATGCTATGCTAAGTAATAGGAAGGTTATGCCAGACCCAGGGGAAAATAATCAGGGCCAGTGGGCCTCTCGATGCCCTTCAAACCACAGTCCACTGGCAGCTGCTTACACACTTATGTAGGCAATCCTGGACAAAGGTCAGAGGGATCAAGCACAAGCAAGGACAAACCTCACAAATCAGGGGCTCCTAACACTTGCAACAAGTTTGAAAGCATTTGAAACTGTTACCTTCAACTTCAAGGCTCTAATACTCACCCGGCCAGGAAAACTTTTAACACTCTAACCCCATAGTTTCCTCCCCCACTAGTGTCCCACTGCAATTGGCATATTTTAGGACTGCTCTTCTAAGAAATAGAAAGTCCCTAGGTCAGGTCCTAGGACTCCAGAATGCCCTTCCTCCCAAGTGCTGCTTTTACCCCTACAATCTGCAGGTGACCTATGAGCATCAACAACTTGTGTTTTCTAAACCTCTCTTTGCTTCATTTTGCGGCTGGACCCTAATTGTTTTAATAGGAGAAACTGTCTTGTCTGAAAATGTAGGTGCTTTCTGAACTCTGAAATCACTAGAAAAGGGAGACTGAAAAATTAGATTAAATCAACTCAAACTCTTTCATATTGCATTAATTATATACAAAAGTAGCTTTCAGATAATACCTAAAATACTAGAACGTGTGAATTAACAAGGAACAAATAGAAAATGTGGTAATTTCTCCTGCTAGCACAAATACATGGTCAGCATAAAATATTTAACTATTACATATTAACAAAGTGAAATCTTATTTTTTTAAATGAGACTTTAGTAATTTGTGGTTATGTTTCTTAAACACTTTGCCCAGTTATCATTTGTCTCTTACATGGTATTATTAAACACTTCAGCTTCATAAAATTTTACGTAACTGTGCCAAGCAATTCTCATTTTAATTTTTTGTAGGTCTCTACAGCCATTCTTATTTTAAAGATATGAGATAAGGAAAACTGTTTATGTGGATTTGAACAAAATCATAGAAGATAACATTGGCAAATAAGGGTTAAAAAACGCCTCCTGAGGCTTGGGTTAACCTTTTTAACAAATATTTAGAGATCTGTTTTATAAAATGTATAAAAAAATTCAAATAATTCTACTATTTTTGTTTTTGTCCAAGGAGAGAGTGGCCAGATGTGCAAGCGATGAAAGAGAAAGAGCACCAAGTTTAGAGATTTCAGTCTCTGAAAACAATAGCTTACAAATGGTATTTTGTTAACATGTTGACTTCAAGTTATTTCAGGTGGTATTGTACAATTTTCAAAGACCAGCTAAATATAAGTTAATTAACATTAAAATACACATTGTTTGTTTGGTACACCTTTATTCTTAATTCCACAAACATATCTTTAGTTTCCTGTGAGATATAAGGTACTTTATCTCACATATATCATTCAATAAAATTAATAAAAAGACTTACAAGTATATGTACTAAACAAATTCAGGGCAAAAATACACATAAATAGAGCTAAGATAAAAGAATATGTAAAAAAATTGAATGCATATATACAGGTGGAAAAAAATTGTTATAGTTATTAAGATGGGGCAACAAATTAGCTTTTAACTTGTTGAAAACTAAAGTAAAATGAAATCAGCAACTGGATTCCTACTATTTGATAAAGAAATATATACCAGTTTATATAGTGTGTGTTTAATGGCTACTTAAAAATAATCTAGCTAGAACTGACACAGCAATTAGGAAACATATCAGCTCAGATAGCTGAAAATCCACAGCTAAAGTCAGCTTCAAAATTATTTGATCCAACTATACATTTGGAGATGTTATCAGGAATCTACAGTCTTTCTCTTTGTTTTCTATAATCTACGGTGTTCAGCTTTATCCTAAATTAGCTAGTTTTTCTGTGGTTGTATGGTGGAAGGAGCCATCAGAGAGAGGTACATGCTTTCTCCTTTATGTTAGATCAGGGTTTCTCAACTTATACATTCTTGATTCTTATTTGGGCTGAATAATTAGTTTTTGTTTGAATGCTATATTTAGCATTGTAGGATTTTAGCTGCATCATCTTGGTCTTGATTTACTAGATGTCAGTAGCATCTCCCAAGTGTGACAATCACAGATGTCTCCAGATATCACCAAATTTCCCTTGAGAAGCAAAATAGCCCAAGTTTGAGAACTGCTACTGTAGGATAAAGGCTCTCTAGGCAAATAGGGGAAGATTTTCCCAGAAGCCCCTGGAAAATATCTCAGTTGAAATTGACCTAAGTTGCATGGCCATACTGAAACCAGTCATTGCTAACAAGATTAGAAACACTTTCATTCGGACTAATTGAACCAATCAAGTCCCTGGCAATAGAGAAAGAGTCAGTTTCTCTCGAATCACGTGCTTCATAGGGAAGAGTGAATTCCTGAACAAAACCAGGACTCCATTGGAAAGAAATAAAGGGATAATGGATTCAGGGTAGGCAATCAACAGCACTCACAAGACAATTCCTCAGGAGAAAAAAAAAAAAAGAGAGACTGATTCTGATATTATATGTACACATATATATATATATATATTGAACATAGGTATATATGTACATATTCAAAAGAAATTGTTAAGTCTTCATAGAGGAAATACTGAGAAATGTGGTTAAGTCATTCATTTAAATCTGCATTGAGTATATCCCATCTGCCAGGCCACTAGGTGCAAGAGTCATGGTGATGAGGAAGATGAATACATCTTCTACTTTCATTGGAACCAATGAAAGACAAACTTGAAAGAGATCATTACAAAAAATATGGTGAGTGTTGTGTTGCTGGGTGCCATGAAATTATTACCTCACTTTGCCTAAGAATCAAGGAAGACGTCTTTGGTATTTGCCTGCCTGGCTCATTCTCTCTTTCTAGCAGATGGAAATGTGGATAGCTCATAGTAGGTTCCCATAAATATTTTTTGAATGAATAAACAAATGAATACTAAAATATTAAATTCCTACTATGTGCCAGGGACTGGTTCATGTTAAAGAGAAAGCAGTGAACAAACGGGTAGGAAAAGACAGGTAACAATCAACCAAACAGATGTGGCCAAAATATATTATAAAACAAGTCTGGCTTATGATGTAACTAAAAACATAAGTATTTTTCTGTCATTTAAATTTTGTCGAAGGAGATAAGTTTACTCAACCCGGTGTGAAACAGTAGAAGGAATATGACTATTCAATTTACTCTTAGGTAATTCAGCCTAAGATCACTTTAAGTTGCAAATATATTCTCAATCAAAAAATTGAGCGATCAGTCCTGGGTAATTATTAAACATTAAATTTGACTTCATGTTAATTCTTCTTCCTGGTCTCCAAGGCCAAGACCTGCTCCCCCTGCTCCCCAGCCTCCCCGCCTCGAATCTTCTATAGCTATTTTGCTTCTGACTCAGGTAAAATGGAAAACAAAGCCAAGAAATAGAGGTATGAGGGAATACTGTAGAGAAGTGAGTGAGGTAATTGCCTCAGGTCCAAAATTTAACCAAATACCTGCAGTAACCAAGACAAATAGATTGTATATCTAGAAGACCCCATTGTCTCAGCCCAAAATCTCCTGAAACTGATAAGCAACTTCAGCAAAGTCTCAGGATATAAAATCAATGTGCAAAAATCACAAGCATTCCTATACACCAATAACAGACTTAAAGAGAGCCATATCAAGAACGAACTGCCATTCACAATTGTCACAAAGAGAATAAAATACCTAGGAATACAACTAACAAGGAACGTAAAGGACCTCTTC
>NW_016107371.1:6428085-6527758 GCF_001604975.1 Cebus imitator
TCATAGGCGGGTGTTGAACAATGAGAACACATGGACACAGGGAGGGGAGCACTACACACTGGGGTCTGTTGGGGGGAAATAGGGGAGGGACAGCGGGGGGAGGGGAGTTGGGGAGAGATAGCATGGGGAGAAGTGCTAGATGTGGGTGATGGGAAGGAAGGCAGCAGATCACACTGCCATGTGTGTGCCTATGCAACAATCTTGCATGTTCCTCACATGTACCCCAAAACCTAAAATGCAATAAAATTTTAAAAAAATTTTGTGAAATATTAAATATTAACTATTACATTAAATTAAAATATTAAATATTAAAATATTTGGTATTATTGAAATCAACATGTATTACTTTAATGAATTAATATTTAATAACTGTTTATTAAAATATTTAATGTTAAAATATTTATACTATAAAATTTATATGGAAATATTAATGCGAATATTTTAATGAAATATTGCTGAAACAAAACTTTTTTTAAATTCATGATGAAAAAAAATCAAAATTTTAAATAAAGATAGGATCAGTGACCGTGACTTAGTGAGCCACATTGGAGCAGGAAGGAAAATGATTGGTAATATAATGGCAGGGTGGTTAGTCTTGCAGAAGGTTGATGGAGTTTAGAGATATTTTGTAGGTAAGATGGTAAAAATGAGTGGTTGGCTAGATGTGATGAATGCTCACCAATTATTGGGAAAGGAAATATAGGAAGATGAGCAGGTTTGGTGGTAGTGAAAGTAAATTCAGGAAAAATGAAGGTCAGCTTGAGACTGCAGTACCTGAAAATCTTCATCTGATCACAATGTGGAAAGGGCCCTTGACCCATGGGTATAGGGTTTATGATGATACCTGGACCAGCATTCATTGCTCTGTCCAGAGCCCTCAACATACACTGAAGGGAGAATGCTCAAAGATCACAGTTTTTTGGAATCTGGATGGGAAGGAGTAAGCGGGCCCCCACACAAAGGAATCCAAGCGCACAGCTTATGGGAGTCCACATTGATCCAGAGATTAAATAAGAGGCTAGCTACAATGCATTATTATGTATTGTATATTTCAAAATAGCCAAAAGAGGATTTTAAATGCTCTCGATACAAAGAAATAATCCTTATTTGAAGTGATGCCTATGTTAATTCATCTGGTTTGGTCATTTCATGATGTACACATGTACAGAAACATCACATTTATAGCCTATAAATATATACGATTATTATTTTTCAGTTTAAAAGAATTGAGCGACATTACCCTACCTGTCTGTAAAATGGATTCGAAAATGTAATTTTTTGTTGTGTTCTGTTTTCTTCTTATAAGGCAGCCATTAGCCCAGAAAAGCAAAAAATGGGGGTTGTAATTCAGAGAAAGTAAGTATGGGGATATAAAACCAGCAGCCTCATTGAAACCAGGCAACTTCTTAAGATCATCTGAACTATCATCAACATCTGGTACCTAGTACAGCACTTCTGACCCCCAAGTGCCCATCTGAGTGCTTCTAATGAAGCATAATACCTCTACAAAATGAATGTAAATCTTCAAATTATTTAGACATCTCATTTCCCTGCTAAAGAGAGAGAAATCTATGAATAGCCCCTGGTTGTAAGAAGAGGTTTGAAGAAAGGGAAGAGTAACATGTCACCTTCCGCAGAGCTGCCACTCTTTGAATTTTGTCAACTGGTTACAATATTAGTGTTAAAAATGGCATTGAACACACAAAACAGATAATTACAGAATGCAGGCCTAAAATATACTTCTTGCTGGAACTTTAATTCTGAGTGGTTGCTGAACTAGGTAGGTGGTTTCAAATGTAATTTACTCTGCCCTAATCAAGGAATGCGGGTTGCATCATTCAAAACCAACATGATTTAAAGATATCTTGTACAAAGGGAGTAGTGCTAAAATTAGTTGCTTGTCAGTGATTCTGGTCACCATGATTATATGGCAAAGTATTTGTGAACATGGCATACAGAAGGGGGTATGTCCAAGTGGAAGAATTTTCTCACAGAGCAAAACTTTTGAGCAAGACTTGATTTTGAATACTCAATAAATTTGACCATTATCTAGGCTTGTATTTAGAGTCAACTAAGATTCTTTTAGTGACATTCTACCCTAAGTGGAAACCATCGATAACTTGATAAAATAAACCTGAAGCCTTTCAAAGACCATACTCAAGTTTCCCATCATAGAACTCTGTGTGTCAGACTGAGTATGTGAGTTTATTAAGGTATTCCCCATTACCAGAAAAGGTTTACTTTACCCATTAAAACCTCACTCAAATAGATATCAAGTATCTCTTGTGTCCTGTTACATAATGTAATTTAAGTCTGAAAATACCCATGGTTTGCTTTAACCAAAAAGTTACAATCTTTCTCAATGGAAGCAATAGAGTATATCACTGATAAGGTAAAGGTGATCCAGTAAAAGGTCACAACTTAGCCCTTTCTGAACAAACAGTGAAAAGAAACTTGTCTGCTCCCATGTTATGTGGCATCAATAATCCAGCCTACTTTAGCACATCAAATCCCTTCTATGCTTTGAAGCCAACCCTTCCCTATACCCAGTATATAGTAGGTAGTCATGGAGGTAGTCCTGCAATTGTAACAGAGTTATTGAACAGTTATTTGCAACTATGTATTAGCCACTGAGGGAGACAAATAAATGCATCAGATATAATCCCTATTTTTAAAGAGTTAATACTTTAAAAGGAGAATAAATATTATTAGCAAATATAAGAATTCTGACTCAAGATCCCTGTGACCAATGTCACAAGTCAAATTCAGAGCTAAGTGAAGGAAAGATTATATTGATCTGGAGGAATAAAAAAATCTTTGGAGGGTTTGGAGAAGCGCTGTAAGATGGGGAAATGAGGGTTATGTTTAAGATGCAGTAAGTAGGCTGGGTGCGGTGGTTCACACCTGTAATCCCAGCACTTTTGGAAGCCAAGGTGGGTGGATCATGAGGTCAGATCACCAGGAGGGGAGATCAGCCTGGCCAATATGGTGAAACGCTGCCTCTAATAAAAATAAAAAACAAAAGCTAAAAAAAAAAAGTCAGGCATGGTGGTGTGCACCTGCAGTCCCAGCTACTCTGGATGCTGAGGCTAAAGAATCACTTGAACCAAGGAGGCAAAAGTTGCAGTGGGCAACAGAGTGAGACTGCATCTCAAAAAAAAAAAAAAAAAAAAATGCAGTTAAGTAGTCAATGTGGTCGGCACATAAAGTAAGCGTGGACAGACGGGTGGTTGTCATATTGCCTGTTACAGGGGAGTGGAGAACTTAATTCATAATCATGGGGTAATCTGAAGGGAAAAAAAATCCCACGAACCCTCTTTTCTCTGCTGTCAAACCACAGCAATCAACATAGAAAACATGTTCCCCATATACCATGCAAGCAATCAGTTCTTCAGGGAAATCAGCTGAGTGTCTTCCAATTCAATCCTGACACTGTCCACCTGGAGGTAGCATCAAGTGTTCATGACCATAAAACTGCCTCCCCACCCCACTGACTTCACCAATCACCCAATCACAAACTGGGGCCTCTGCAATGACTCACCAACTGGCTTCAAGTTGGGGTTTCCATGACTCCCTCTGTAGGTTCAGTTAATTTGCTAGAGCAGCTCAAAAAACTCAGGGAAACATCTACTTATGTTTGCTGGTTTATCATAAAGGATATTTTAAAGAACACAAATAAACAGCCAGATGAAGCAATACATAGAGTGAGGTCTGGAAAGTCCCAAGTTCAGGAGCTTTTCCTTTTGTGGAGTTGCCCCACTGTCCAGGCAATAGATAAGTTCTTGTTCTCCGTCCTGCAAATCTCCATGAGCTCAGCGGTCCAGAAGCTCTCTGAGCCCTGTCCTCATGGGCCTTTTATGGAAACTTCATTGGCTAGGCAGGATTGAAGCATGGACAACCATGTGGAATTGTCATTAAACAAAAGGGGTATAATCTAATACTAACAGACTGAGAGGGGAACCCAGCAAGGCCTATCTGTTGAAACTCTTCTTGACCTCTGTGCAGCATTCCTTCCTCCAGGGCATGGGGCAGAAGCCCTTCTGAAATGGGGGTCTTATGACATACAGACAAGGTAAGTCAGAGAATTTCTTAATGGCCAGCTTCAAGACAGAAAGACAAGGGAAGATGAGAGTATATTTTTAGATTTTTTGGCCTTCAGGAGAAATAAAAAGGGACATTGGAGTTATAAGCCAGAAACCGTGGACAAAATCCAATCTCTATCTATCTATGAAAAGTACATATGAAATATATATATTAATATATATCATAATATCATAGGTAGCCATGATAGATTCTTGCTAAGAGGGAATCACTGTAAACTTGAGAGAATGATCTGATATCAGGATGGCAGGTGGATTGGATGGGAAGGCCAGTTAGGGGCTGTTGCCATTGTTATCACATGCTACAGCTCCAGGAACATCCTAGCTGTTACGCAGAACTGTGAAGCCGGTGAGAAAAGGGAAACATTCACATTTGCCAAATCCTTTCTCTTTGAAAGGATGACTTCCAAACTTTGTAATTATAACTCAAGTCTTCAATCAAAAACCTCCAAAGCTGCCTTTTTCATCCTGTCATTTTCATTCCTGGGAAGAATTTGGCATATGTCTGCATTTAAATGTTACCTGTCCCCCAGATAGATTGTGAATATCCTAGGACCAGATAGATGGAGTTTCTTATCTCATTGTCACGAGTTACAAATTCATCTGTGGGAATGAATTCTGGCCAGGAAATAGCTGAAAGGCAAATTACTTTCTCTTCAACAAAAAGGAAGAAGTTAGGAGATGGGACAGAAATGTTCTGTGGCTGTGAATTTGGTCAGTTAGTTTCAATTCTGAGCTACTTAAACATAAGACATATGCAACATTGAACGACACTGGCATTTTAAAATCATGTAAGTCTACAGTGTGAAATGAGGGCCTTGGGGGAAAGAGTTCCCCTAATAGTCTTGTTAAAATGACAAATACATCTCTTGAGGCAAATAGAATTGTTCTATCTCTTCAAATTGGCATTCAGATGTTTATCTTCTGATAACATGTTGTGACCTCAGATCATGCACTAGAAATTAAAATTTCATAGCTTCTTCAAGATATTAAAGTACCATGATATACTTTTTCCTTTTTACATGAGATATATATGGACCAGATAGTTGTTTCTAATGTAGAGAAGGTCAGACTTTTTTTAAACCAGAGAACATAAAACAACATATGCAGTGAAGATTGTTGCATTAAATTGGGTGGAAAATAGTGATTTACTTTATCTTCTCCAGATAAACCCCCGTCACAAATTTTACCATTTTCCATAACAGCTGTATTTGGCTGAATATAAGCTTTTTAAGCCAAAAGCATTACAGCCGTCTTTCTTTAGACTTCATCAACAAAATCCGATGAAAGAAGTTTCGAAAAAAATGGGCACATAAGTGTCTGTGTTCTCATCTGTGATGATACCAAGTTGCTTAGTAGTATTACATGACATTCAACTAAATTTTGTATCACTGGGAATAAAACAACCGATATGATGAGGCATGCAGCTAATTGGGAATGGTAATTTCCATGCTTCTCTAGATATTTGTAGAAAATTGTAAGGATGAAGTACAATATTTGCTGATATACATTGAAACTACTTGGAAAATGCAGTAAGAAACATCAGGAAATTAAAAAGAATAATGACTTTTGAAGATATATGTAAGTAGCGGTTTATTTGTAAATGACAAAGGAGAAAAAAGGTGACAAAAATCTGATTCATGAAAAATAAAAACTTTGGATCCAATATAGAAGCTTGCATTTTTCTCATATAATGGAATCCAGTTGAGGCCAGCCATGGATGGCTCCAGCTCTTCCTTCAACTTCCCTGAATTAATAGAGATTTGTTTCTATTGAAACAAAGTTTCAAAACTGCCTAGGATAAGGACTCTCTCAAAATCAAGGAAAAATAATCCTGCCTCTGGAATTATTTGATGCATTCAGTTATTTGTACAAAAGGCAAATACGTATCTTTTACTTCTCTTCTGATATAGAAAGTTAAAGGAATATCATAAAGCCAAGAACAAACTGATAATAGTATATTGTCTAGGTCTAATCAGTCATGCTCCCCCTTCATCCTGTCATGCACACATATGAGAAAGAGAGCATGGAGGATTCAGAGACAGAGAGGGAGATGATGGGGTTCAGGACTCAGTGAACTCATATTTTGATGGGGTCCAAAACATGCCTTCTAAGCATTTGAAGACACAGCAGAAGCAAGAAGGTTTCTCTGACCTTCTCTTGCCCTTCTCCCCTGAAGAAGGCTTTAAAAGAATTCTCTCTGACCTTTCTCTGATGTAGGTCATAAAACTTTCATTCTAGAGATGCCCATTCTATACCCAGAGGGAAGGAAATGAACATCCTTATGCTCAAAGACATTAATGCCAAGATGAATCTGAATAAACAGGCTTTGCTTGGTCCCCCCCAGTTTGTTACCATTAGATCATACTGTTTTTTCTTCCAATAATATTTTCCATGACTGTCCACTCGTCATCAACCTAAGCATAAAAATATGTTTACCTGTTTTTTGGGGTCTTTATTTCTGAAGGCCCCCATGTCACTTATTAAATAAAGTTTATTAAGTAAATTTGTATGCTTTTCTTCATTACTCTGTCTTTGTCAGTTTTATTTTCAGACCCAACCAGGGACCCCAGGAAAGTTGAGGAAAACCTTCTTCCTCTACAGAGTAAGACAATGAGAGACAGGGAGATAACATCGAATTGACCCAACAGGACAAACTTCAACCCCGCCAAAGCTCTGGGTTATTTCAAAGCTTGTCTTGTGAGTTAAAATGATCAGATATCCATGTTTGACTAATTTCATAGGGTTTTAATGCTTTTAAGTTGCTATTATAAATATATCATATATTGCACTGCTATTTGATGTCAACCACTATGCTAAGTGGTTGACACTATGCTTTACCTTCATGACGTAATTTAATCTCTGCAAACATCTCATGAGTTAATATGTGCCCATTTTACAGATAAAGAGGAATCTTAGGTTTAGAGAGGATTAGGGCAGAAGCCAGGATTTCAACCTCGGATTCTTTGACTCAGATTCCATGAAGTTTTTACAGAAGCTTTTATGATTTCTATAATTGATTTCATTCACTGATAATTGCCTGTGGCTCCTAGAAGTTTAATTAACAAGCAATTAATTTTCATCTGACTTGCAATCTGAAAATTATTTGTATCTATTATTATTTATAGGTGTAAAATGAAGGACATCCAGTGTTACTACCAGCATTAGAAATAATGCCTCTGATGAGCAGCTATAGAAAAACACCTGGGTTTCACTCCTCCCCCAGTTCAAATATAAAAAGTATTTTTAATCCTTTGCCAAAGTAGTCATGTACCATACATGACAAAGCCTATCAGTTCCTATGAAAAAATTGCTGTTTGCTTTATTCCTTTTTTTTTTTTTCTGTTTGATGCATTTTAATTTTTTAATTCATGAAAATGTAATAAATATCAAACATCAAAGGAAAATGTCAAAGAGATGAAATAAGGTAATTGTAGTATCACCTTAAGCCATCATTATTTTGAATGGCTTTACCAAGATATGTTCTAAGTTTTATTTTATTTTTAATTGACAAATAATCATTCTATACATTTATGGAATACGACATTTTATGCATATATGCATTGCAGAATGAACAAAACAGCTTAATTATCAATCATCTCAAATATTTATCTTTTTTGCAGTGAGAATAGACAATATAAAAACTTCTCTCCTTTAACTCTTTTGAAATATACAATGTTATTATTAACCAAGAAACCAGTAGAATATAATACAATGATTGGGTGTATCAAAAGCATTATAGGTTAATTGTTAGTTATTTGTGTCTTCTCTATTTATTTTACTTTTCCCTTCCTAAATTAGATAGAATATGTCATTAAAGTTGTACATACTCCCAATAAGATGGAGAACAGCCTCAGGTCTCACACCCTCTCATACATATATAATACTCTCCTTGTCAACCCTGGAGAAAATGAGAATTGGCCAAAACTTTTGTTATCAATCTCTTATTTAGGTCAACATTCATATATGGTCCATGGAGGATGAATCACAAGATATTGAGTTTAGAAGTGTCCTCTAATTACATAAAACACGCAAGCACTTCATAAGATTAAAAATAAAAGTTTGTATCATCCAATTTTTTTAGCTCTAAATGTATGCCTCTGTATATAAAAACATATAGATATATGTGAAGTCCCTACATTGCTAATCATCAAAAGAAATAATCTCATATGAAAATTATATTTATTCACTAATACTCCTGCTAAGGTTTATATTTATTAATACATAAATTAGAATTTACACAATAAATGATTCTCCACTATTTAATTCTTTATTCTACCAGAATAATTCTTCTATTTGGAAGGGAAAAAAAATCCAGAAATTTTGGCATTTCTTTCTCATTAGCTCTTGTAGAAATGTACGACAATATTTTATTTTATTTTGGTAGAATAAAAACAATTTTACATATTACTGACATTTTCTATTTTGTATCAAAAACTTTGGAAATTCGCCAAAAGGTAAAATGTATATCCTTCATTTTTCTAATAGCTGCGAGCATTTCTCATTGTGAGTGAAAAATTGTCTTGTCTTTTCTCATCAAGTTACAATGGAAGCAGTATTAGTCACAGTTTGCATGGAAATCTGCCAGTAAAAGAAAGTCAAATAACATTTCTCTTCAAGCCTAATAAAAATGTCCAGTGGCCTTTTGTGAAGATATAAAGTATGACTCAAGATACCAGCCAAAACAAGGAAAGAAAGAAAAAAGACAGTAAAGTCTTACTTTTTCCATACCACTAACAAGTATCCTAAAGCTATGTTTTATAAGAGAAATTCGACTTCGGTGTCTCTGTCAATCCTCTCCTGAGCCAGGAGAGGAAAAGAAAACCTTCCCCATCACAAGTATACAAAAGAGGAGTCTTGCTGGTAAGGTTAGCATCTGTCAATATCAGGCCTGGTACAAAAGCAAAGCCGCTCTTTGAATTGTTTGCTTAATAAGATCTCTAGTGAATGGAGCATATCTGCAGCTTGGAGTTTCACAAGGAATGCAATGCTTCATATGCATTATTTTAGATAGAAAGGAAGTTAGTTTCAGTAAGGCAAGAGAGAAATGATAAGCTTGTCATTTTATTATAATTTGAGTTTTGTATTGAAAACTGAGTTTTCTAACATTGTCCATAAGCATGACAATTCACATATTTTGTTGCAGCCATCTGATTTTTCTCTGTGACATTCTTATTTGTAATGACTTCCATTCATTGTTTGTGTTCCATTTGTGAACCACTGCTATAGAATTTTAATGAGTTTCATGTTAAACACCTATTAGAACACATTCTTTCAGAGTCATTCTATATGAAGTAAGAAAGACCATCCATACCTCTAAAGTTTACTAATATCATCTACTACAAATGAGAATAACTTATTCCAAATTAAGGGTAATTTCAAGAAACATAAAATCATTACTTTGGTCTACTAAAAACTCCATATTCAGTTCCAAATTCTCAGCTTCCTACACTAATTACCAGAACTGCTACAATGTATTATGCACTTACATGGCAAGCAACCTGATGCCCCATTTAAACTTGTCAACAACCTGCAAAAGAGGTATCACTTTCTGATGAAGAAAACAGGGATCGGAGACTGAGCATCTGCCCAATGAAGGGCAGTTATAATGTCAACCTGAACCTCTCTTTCCATTAAGCTCAAGTTCTTTCTTGCCATACCACAGTTGTCCCATAGTGTTCACAGATCAACTTTTAACTTTCACAAAATAACCTTTTACAAAAGAATAAATATGTTTCTGGAGCCCATGAAATTTATCATGGCTAAATTCAGAGCACAACTGATACTAATCTTGTGTCCTTGGTCAGGCCTTGGAAATCTTGGTTCACGGCTCCAGAGTGTCTTCTAGTAGCATCTCATCAGTTTTTAACATAATTGCCTACACTTGTAAATTTGCTTTTAGTCTCAAACATTCAGACACCTCTGATTATCATACTGAGAACACAAAAAGTTCTGGACTAATTTTACATCTAGAGTTTCCTTAGCATTCAGTCTAATTTAAACTTTTTACTTCACCCAGAGAAATTGGTCCATTCACTGCCCAAATCAGTGTTTAAATGTTACCTAAAAAAAATTAATATTTTACTCAAATATACATACTGGAAGAAAACGGAATTTCTGCAAGCAGGTCTAAATGATTCATAAAAAATCTATAGTAAAAACTTTTGCAGATAAATATGAGTTACCTGGTGATTTCAGGTTGTATATAAAGAAAAATTGAGCACTATATTTCTTGTACTATCTCCCATTTCACAATAGGAATTAATAATATTTTTGCCAAAGGCTTAATGATTAAGGTGCTGATTTGCTGGAATCTGTAAGTGCACGTCTCTTCTCAACTCTGCATTCACTAACATCAAGCTGACAATGTGAAATTGGCCATGGTAGGGCTATTTACACCATGAAAACTGACAGACTACAAATCAAGCCTACTTCCTCCTTTCCCCTATTTAGATCCAGTTATTAAACATTTACCAGCACAATACTGACTAAATGAGATAAGGCATCAATAATGAGTATTAAAGTATGCCTGCATTGTTGCTCCAGGTGCAGGGAGTACTGATCGCTGAGGGCTCATAGCTGTGCCTTCTCCGCAGATTGCCCTCAGGTAAGGGGCTCTTGCTCAGGATTATGCCCCTTCCGTATCAGACAGCCGGACAGATGTGGAGATACAAAGACCTGGGCCTCCAAAAGCCCATTCCAGCTTGGAGCGTCTTGTGGGATTAGCCAAGTGGTCTGTTGCGACTGCATCATTGTTTAACATCTTCCTTTGCCTAGTCCTGCTTTCCTCTCTCTGAGAATACCCTACAAACACCCACACCCACCCCCAGCTGCTAAAACTGTCTGTACAAATCTCTCTGTGTCTCAGAGTCTGTTTCCCAGGGAACTTGGCTTAAGACATACATATAACATTACATGGCACATAGTACTCGAAAAATGTGAGTTGTTAATAATATATTTGTAATTATTCTTTCGTTGTACCTTAGTTCCTAATCTAGTTGTTAGAGAGGGAAATGATTTTGGGTACTTTTCCTTGTTTTTTGTTTGTTTGGTTGGTTGGTTGGTTGATTGGTTTCTTTTTGAGACAAGAGTCTTGCTCTGACACCCAGGCTGGAGTGCAGTGGCACGATCTTGGCTCACTGAAATCTTCACCCCCTGGGTTCAAGCAATTCTCCTGCCTTAGCCTCCTGAGTAGCTGGGACTACAGGTGTGCCACCATATTGGTATAATTTTTGTATTTTTAGTAGCGACGGCATTTCACCATGTTGGCCAGCCTGGTCTTGAACTCCTGACCTCATATAATCTACCCACCTCAGCTTCCCAAAGTGCTGGGATTACGGGGGTAAGCCACCATGCCTGACCCCTTTTCCTTTTATTAAGTTTAAAAAAATTCTGCATTGGACAACACAACAAAATAATGGCTGTGTATACTCTTAGTTGGCTTCAAAATGCTAAATCTAAATCAAGTCGTTTTGGAGGCCAGACAACTGCAAATTCAAATCCATTTAAGAATCAGAAAAAAAAAAAAAAGGTTAAACTTGACTCAGACAATAAAATAATTTCAGGATTTCATCAAATTTAGGTTGGTGATCTTTAAACCATCTAATTTTGAACTGAGAAGACACTGTACTCAGGGATCCTCAAGTGTAACACAAATGAAAAATCGATAACACCACTGCTCTGAGAAGGGTGACTAACAGCATGTTTCTTTAGTAATCAGATTAGCTGATATAAACTTCCTTTGGTCAATTTCAAAGAAAAAACAAATTGAATGTGACCACCATGTTATTCCCTTCCTGGGACCACAAAGGACCTAAGCATAATGCATCCCTTGAGAGGATTTGATGCAAACCACAACTGAAAACCATTGGGCAGCCATTCATAGCCATCCAGTAAAATAATATTCTATGTTCATTCTTGGTTATGCATGAATGCCATGATGACTACTAAGGGATAAATTATTTTATTTGGAATCATAATATTTCTTAGCACCCCATGAGGAATTTTACAAAATTAAGCCATCATAATTCACATATTGGTTATATATTAAAACCAAATATCTCAAACAGATTAGAAAAACTATTCTTAAAGCATTCCTTTCTATGCATTGGAAAAATCACATTGAAGGAATATTGTTTGGCGTCTGATTTCTAGTATGGAATGCAGCCTCAGTTAGCAACATGGTGTCCATACACTTCTTAAAATGGTGCGATCTTAGTTTTTTCTATTCATTTGCTGACATTAGTTAATTCAGACAACTCTGGACAAGACAGCAGAGGAGACACTCAGGATAATGAGAAAAACTTAGAAAGGTTATTCCTTTAATAAAACCCATAGCTTTGTGGAAGAGACTCACATGCATTAAAACAAATTCAATTCAAAATAGAGGTAATTTAGTGGATATCTTCCAAGCATGCTTTTCTTGCTTTTCTACATAACATCACACTGTCCCTCTACATCCTTTTTCCCCATTATCCTTTCCACATTACTCTGTTGGCTCCCAGTCATAGAAACCAAATCCCTGAACACATCAGTCTCAAAGTGCACCTTGTCCCCACCGAACTTTGGAAAACTTTGTCCCAACCAAAGTTTCTTCTCTTTTGGATCCAGAAAGATGTGAAACAGATGCAGAAGTCAGTTACTTTCCCACAACTTGCATAAGAAAGCCCAAAGCAAAAAAATATGAAATAATTTCCAAGTTCTTGTCCAACCCCAAGAGCTAGTTTCTATCATGATCCCAGAAGCAATCTAGGTATCCATTCGAACAAGCTTGAGTTGAGTTTCTCCAGCTCGCAACAGAAAGTGCTCACCAAAGCAAGCACCAGGAGCAGCTCCAGGTTTTCTGGGGCCCCTGGCTTATACCATTTGGCAATCCTCTTAGAAAAGGAAAACAAAATTATAAATGCACCACCAGGTATAAAAGCACTTATTTATTGTAGAGGAAAAGGAAAAATACATTACTGGACTTCTGGGGACTCATGTCTCTGGTGCTTTACTAGACCTGCTTACACGGAATTGCTTCCTAGTTGCAAACTGGCTTTCCTTCCCACAGAGAATTCTACAACAACCGGCAACTCCTTGGACACAAAGGGTCCTGTGCATGTGAGGGATCCTGAAGTTCAGACTTCACTCACTGCCAGATAAATCTACTTCCAACAGCACGGATATCTAAAGTACAGTGGGAGAATAAAGAGAGAAAGGGCAACCCCGGTACCTGGAAAGGTTTCTTGGAGGGGTGAGCACTCTCTGGATGATTAATCAGCATTCTAAAACAGAAAGTGGGCAGAGGATCCAAGGTTGTGTGGATTCTTTGCACTAAGTTACAGTGTCAAGAAATAATCGCATATTTGAGGAAGTTTATCTTGTTTAAACATGAAGACACATGAGAAAAAAAGATTATTTCTGAGTGGCAAATTGAAAACCTCACTCCATATAATCCTAGAATATGCCTGTTAATTTTGTATTTTTCCTTCTCTTCTCTACTATTCTTCTTCCTGTATTCACTTTGCTGGGCTTTGAGCTATTGGAGGGAGGATACTTCAAAGCCCTGCTTTCAGGATTTTTATGTAGAGCATATGCTTTCTATTCTCAGGATACTCCATCAAATCCCAATATTTTGTCCTTTTCCTTAAAATAAACATAGCACTCAAAAAGGGAAACGGATAACGAAACACAACAATAACAAATGATCTTTTACACCAAGATCCTTAAGACATCAAGAAGCTTAACAGGAATAACAAACACTACCCTTTTCAATAGAAGACCTATGTCACCAAAAGTTCACCAGTGTGATGCTGAATGGAGTAGTGTGGAAAACCAGAGGAATTTTTTTTAAACTAGAGGGAAATGCCCTCTGTATATTTAAACATATATGTATATATTTAAAAATTAGCATCAAAGCAAATCAACTTTTCACAGAATTTACACAAGAATTCTAACATAGAAAAAGAATATGGGTCCAAACTCTGTTCCCCATACACTCCCTTTTCCGATTCAGATTTTAAAACAGAACAGCTTGGACTATGGTGAGCTTGGTAAGTCCTGTTAACTGTAGTCAGAACCAGTTTTCATTGGTTAATAATACAGTTAAAGCTAAAGACACATTTGTGTGTGTTCTGGAGGAATGGGGATTAGGGGCTGCCTGGGGGCCAGGGCTGAATTTTGTTGCAACGTTCCTTCACTATCTCATTGCTACGTGTCACTACTCTACCAGACATCCCGCCCTGTCAAGCTGTGATGCCAACTCAAGACACACATCAGAGCCAGCTCTGGGCTGTTTTGTGAAGCAAATGCTGTTTCATGAACCTCATTGGTCCTGACCTTTACCAGCTATCTGTTGAGGTCCCTCTTCCTTCCTGTACTTGAAGACACTCTCCTGAAGATGCTCTTGTCTCCTCAGGACAGAATGAGACACACATGGGCTTGTCTTTCAGGTCAGTGTCCAGTGTTGTTTACTTTTCTTAATCCCCTCATCCATAACATTTCTGTTTGATTCTCCCTTTGTCCAAGTAAGATCTTACGCAATAATTATAATCACGAAGGGAAGATCTCTTTGTCCCTCCTCTAGGTTTGAAACTCTGTATGAATGGTGGCTTATTTTACACTGTCTCTCAGTATAGTCCCCAAGTAAGGCTTGGGTAAGACTAAGTGCCTATGCATATTGATCTTCAAATTTGATCTTCTCTCAACAGGAGGAAAAGGAGAAATGGAAGTTATTATTCCCAGTGTCATTTCTGGGGAAGACACAGCTCCCAAAACAGAATGCTGAAATTGGGAAGGTAGTTCTTAGACTAAGCGAGGCATTACAGGACTTTGGGGAGGGTAGCCTCCCTGAGGGCATCCACCTCGTGAGTAGATCAAGGCAAAAGGATCCCTACATTACACATTGAAGAAGCCATGTTTTGAAAGCCAGCTTATCCAGCAGGTGAAATTTCAGGAACAAGGCAGCACTGTAATTTCCATGTGGCCTTTCATGTGACCTTTCTCCACTTATTACCAACCATGAAGCATCTGGAATTGATGCTTAAGGAGCAAGAATGTTTCTTTGCAAGCTACAAATAATGACGTGGAATATAGGTTTCCTTCCCAGATAATATTGACCTTTTATGTTTCCATCTATTACCCATTATCTCAGTATAGATGAATTCAGTTCACATGTGTATAATGGTCTTCTATGTGTCTATCCTATGCTGGGCAACTTCAGAGATTACCAAAGATCTAGAAGGTCCAGAGTCTGCCCTATAGGAAAGAGGATTTACCCCCATGAGACTTTTTAATGCAACAACAGACTTTGCAAAATGTAGTATCCTATCTTAGAAGACCTATCCAAACAGAAACAAAGAGAATGATACTATTTTCCAGTGTATCTGAGAAAATGCAGGTTTTCCCATGGGTCTGTCTTCAGCTCCTTCATTTGGTTATCCCACACGCTCTTTTTCAATGGATCTCTTGCTTTCTAATTTAGGTGTTTCTTGGTCTTATTATTGTAGTGGTGCTGGTAGTTTTTTCATTGTGTGTGTGTGTGTGTGTTTTTCCAGTGCTGAAACTAAGCAAGAACAATCACAGATACCTGCCAGTGGTTTTTGAAGCAAGGGCACACAGTTAACAGCAATCAGTGATAGCCACAGCATCAGTAGCTAATTCACCTTTATGGGAATCCCACTTGTTTTGACTTCTTGACTCATTCTCTAACCAAGTTGGCAAAATTCCCAGTCCACCCAAAGGTATTATAGAAAGTATTCATCATATCATTGTCTTCTCTTAAACCCCCAGGTAAAACGAAAGAAAAGTGATTCATTCAATATTCCTTTCATGCATTTTGAAAATTTGAATTCATTACCACATCTACTAGGAACAATTCTTTTGGACAAGAGGGTTATGGTATTCTAAATTATATGCATAAGGCCATGTTACATGGTGTGAGAGTGATTTAAAAACAAGAAAAAACCAATAGTTACATTTAAGATGCTTAAGGGAATGGATAGCGAAGTTATTTAAGGACAACTAGATACCAATCGCTCTAATTAATAGGTGCTTATATGTTACAATGTCAAGCTATGAGATGAATCTGTGCCTCTTCCAGGGCCTTGAGAGAAACAGGGGTTGAGTCATTTAAAGCATGAAGGAACAGAGTTAGGCACACCTAAGATGAGACCGGTTGCTGCCGCGGAGTGAAACCCGGACTTCCTGGGGAGGCTCACCAATCACCATCTCAGCACTTAACAGTTCAGTTAACAAATTTGGACAAAAAGCAACTGGAAACTTCATTCCCAATGATCAAACCCCCTTGAAGCTGAAGTTTCCAAAGCTTTACTAAAAGAATGGGTGTCACTAATCAATAATGACACTGAACGGGACACTCCCAAGGAGCTCTCTTTCTGAGAGATGTTTGTTAACCCAGCAGGAATGGTCTGCAGTGAAATGCTTCTAATTTCAGGGTTAATTATTTGTCCTTTTTACTCCAGAGCCAATAGTAGCTCAAAGAAAGAATAAAAGCCTATTGCTCAGCTACAGGAAGGGAAAAAAAAAAAATCTACTCTGCTGGGTTCCCAGCAACTAGTTAGTTTTTGGATTGCTTTTGTCTTGGTGAGAGAGAAATTCCTGGAGCGTAGTCAAAGGATCTTCACTGTTTTTAATAGAGTCAAGGGGTTTTCTATAGACTAATATTATTTTTGAAATACAGGCTTTCACAAATCTTTTGTTTTAGGACACTCTGACAGTATGGTGGTTTATTATGATTAACGTAAATGTAAAAGCAATAAAGAGGTAACAAAAAAAGTCACATAACTGGGTCAATAAATAGGTTACATTTCATTTCTGAGAGAAAAATATCCATTTGTCATGTGGGTCATTTTTCATTTAAAGTCGCAGGTTAAGTAGTAACATATATATGAATCAACTTTTTGGTTAGAATCTTACTTCTGAAATGTACTGAAAGAATTTGTGCTTTTTGAGTGTATGTGTTTTTTTTTTTAATTAGAATTTTAAATTAGTATACAGAAAAAAAATCCTGGAAAGCATTTTAACTCCTAAGATAACAGTTAATGTTTTTGGAATTTCACAAAAATCATTAATATAATTATAAATGAAAATGGAGTTTACTATTAATGAAAAATTAGTTTGGAACAGACAGTCTTTACTGGAATCCTGGTATTTTAAATACATGAGAATGTTTGTGTGGTTCTTTCTGTACCATCTTCAGGCTGAGGTAAGTACTCACGATGCACGCTACAGTACCTGGTCACATTTTACTAACATTTTTGGTTCACATGGTTGACTCCCAACTATACTTTGAGCTCCTTGAGTGAAGAGTTCAGACCTATTCACTCTTCCTCACCTAGAATTTAAACAAAGATTTTCTAGATTGCATCCATCTGTGTGGTAGGCTAAATAGTGTCTCCATAGAAATCTCCACATTCTAAACCTTGGAATTTGTGACAATGTTACCTTACAGAGTAAAAGGAACTTGCAGATGAGGTTGAATTGTCTGGGTAAGCCCAGTGGAATCATAAAGTCCTTTATAAAGATAAAAACAGGAGGATTAAAATCAGTAGTAAAAGATGTGATGGTGGAAGCAAGAGGTCATACTGATGGAGGGAAGTAGTGGTCAGCGGGTCAGTGTTTATAGGTGACCTCTAGATGTTAAAAAAGGCAAAGAAATGGATTCTCCCTTTAGGGCCTCCAAAAGGAACCAACTTTGCCTATGCCTTGATTGACCAAATTTGAGTTAATTTGTTACAGCAGCAATATGAAACTAATAGAGTCTGTTATTATTTGGTGCACTAAGATTATCAGACTAGATAATTTAGTTCTCTGATGAACTTCTTGGTATCACGCATTCTTAGAAAAGGCAGCAATTATGTGAAAGGTGAAAATTCTTGAGTTTCTAAGTTAAACTTCCTGGATTCAAAGCTCAGTTCTATGCTAATTGCTATCTGACCTTGGTGTCACTTAACCTCTCAAAACCTCACTTTACCCTTGGTAAAATGGAGATAACAATAGTTCTTATAGAACAGGCTATCATGCCTCTGATAATTAAATAATGTAGAGAAGGAAAGAATGTGTGTGTGTGTGTGTGTGTGTATGGGTGTGTGTGTGTGTGTGCGTGTTTAGCACATTACATTGTATATAGTATATTGGGCAGTGATTTTGGTTTATAATTAGAAAATATAAGTATACAAAATTGATTGTGTCTACTAAATCACCTTGCAAAAACCCATATTTTGGCTGGAAGTCACTTGTTATCCATTACAAATGACACCCACCTAGGTTGTCACAGAGCAGAGGAGGAATTTTCTAAGTATTTACTTTTCCAATAGGTTTAGTAACTAAGGACAAATCCAGAACACACCACAACTTAGGCTAAAATGATTTCAGCTCTACTCTGGCTCTCTTAGAGTACCCGTAGTTCTCTTCACATAGCATGTTCTTCCAGGTCCTCAGCCTTGCACAGGCCACATGTCCTCTGCCAGGAACGTCTTCCTCCATCCTACTGCGATCCACCTCTTTCTCCCTTAGCAAGATCTGCAATCTCTGTGATGTCTTCCCTGCCTTCTCAAGCTCCTAGTTTTGAACTCCAGTTCTCCCAATATACTGTCATAAGAATCCCTTAATGCTTGCATCTACCTCCCTACCAGATCTTCAGGGAAAATACTCTGTCTTTTTTATCATCAAAGTATCATGCGAGGTACTGAGGATACAATTCAAGAAACTCAGACTAGATTATTTCATAAACCAAGTCTTTGCAGATGACCCAGTGGTTGAAGTTACATTAAGCATATATATCCCTCCAGAAATATGTACAAATACCTTGTAACAAACTTACATCTTAAATATTCTCAGCCTCAATACTTTAATCCACTCAAATATTTGTATTTAGTACTTATTTCAGCAAACTCTGGCAAATCAATTGAGCATAGATGTTGGCATAAGAAAAAATTCTTGGTACCTCTCTAATAACACAATTAATACCAGCATAAAAATTAACTTTTTTACTGTGTGATCAAAGAATTGATATTTGAGGAATTAAAAAAAATTTACAAGATCATGCAATTATAAAAAATTGACCATAAAATCTTTTAAAAATAGAAATCAACTTCACTTTCCCCCAAAGACATTATATAGTGAAACATAAATATCCCTTATCCCAAAAAAATTATTTGGGGATTATGCCTATTCTATAATTATGCTATGAGAGTCAGGTATGACAACAGGATTTACTTTCCTGATAATTTTCTGAGATATAGCTTTCTAAGGAAATCAAAGGATATCTGCTTTTAAGTCCTCAATGAATAAGTATTTAATTCACTTTTAAGATTTCAAATAAAAGCTTAATGTATTAGATATCTGATAAGCACCATTAACAACAATGATTTATTTCAAAGGATATGTATATTATACTCTGGTTCATTCGAACAAATATTCAAGGTCATCTTGACAATGCCAGAGAATTGTCCTGTCTCACTATCTGAGTTCTTTACAAAATCTTCTGGTTTAATTGTTCTTTTTATTTAGACATTTATTTCTGTAGGCATTTATTCCAGTTTACAATTTATAATTTGTGTTCTTATAGAGTTTTTATAAAAGCAATAATGTCTTGACTTAAAAAAAAAAGCTCAATTTAATAAACATTCATATTTCACATTTCTGCAAAATAATATTCTTTTTTAATTTTTATTTTATTTTTTATTGCATTTTAGGGTTTGGGGTACATGTGAAGAACATGCAGGATGGCTGCATAGGTACACACATGGCAGTGTGATTTGCTGCCTTCTTCCCCATCACCTATATCTGGCATTTCTCCCCATGCTATCTCTCCCCAACTCCCCACACCCTGCTGTCCCTCCCCTATTTCCCCCCAACAGACCCCAGTGTGTGATGCTCCCCTCCCTGTGTCCATGTGTTCTCATTGTTCAACACCTGCCTATGAGTGAGAACATGTGGTGTTTGATTTTCTATTCTTGGGTCAGTTTGCTGAGAATGATGGTTTCCAGGTTTATCCATGTCCCTACAAAGAACACGAACTCATCGTATTTTATGGCTGCCTAATATTACATGGTGTATATGTACCACATTTTCCCTGTCCAGTCTATCATTGATGGGCATTTCGGTTGTTTTTTCCCCTCATTTTTGTAAAAGAATTTTTAAGCATTCAACTTTCTTAAATAGTAGTTGAAATCATTGCCCAGTTGGTGTGGGTATAGGCGAAATTGAGGTGGTTGGGTTTTTTTTTTTTTTTTTTTTCATATTTTTTTTTTTTTTTTTTTTTTTTTTTTTTTTTTTTTTTTTTTTGTGGTTTTTTTTTTTTTTTTTTCATATTGTGCTAAGGATTCCCAAAATATTGAATTGACACCTGGGGGAAGGGAGGGTAAGCCAGAAGTGAATTTCAGACCTTTCAGTTGGTGTCAGATGATTCTTTTTCATTACTGCTACCAAGTAGCAGATACCCATCAGGGAAGGAATATTCTATTGCGATTGAATAGGTAAGCTTTTTCCCCCAGGAAACCACAGTTGCCTTATGAAATAGTTTGGTGGCTTTCAAGATCCTGTGCAGAGAAAGGTTATTTCCAGGCACACTATTCAATTGTTATTAATAAAGACACATTGAGTGAAGTATTAAAAGCAAAAAGAATATCCCTGACATGAAAGATGCACAAGTAAATAATACAAATAAAGACACTGGGCAGCATTTTCCTCATCTAGAAAATTTATGGATTGAAATATCATCTTTCACTCTATTTCAGCTATTATGGTCCATGATTTTAAAAGGATGAAACAGTATATTAGCATCTATCATAAGCCAGGTTTCTAGGACCAATTCTTCAAACATTTCATTCTGTTCATGCTTTTTCTTGTCTCTAACAGAAAATTTTTAAGTTTCAGTAGATATCTGTACAAAAAGAGACATATACATGCAAAGAGAGGGTAGATGAGCGTGAACTGGAGAGTTGGAAGTATCCATCTGATCCAGATGTCTGGGCCATTACAAGTTCAACGATTTTCAAAGGCAGGATGTCATAGATTTCCTCACCCACATACAAATTTATATATTCTTTATCAAACACCTACTATTCCAAATACTGTGAAAGGTGGTAGGAACATGTAATTCACTGTATCACCGTCCTTATCTTTCCTTTCCTATACTAAGTTTGAGTTTAAAAATATCATACTAAGTGAGTACTGATAGAAAAAGGGGCCATTCTGACTGAGGAAAGGGTTGACTATTAGAGAAGTACTTGAGCTGTTATCAATAGAAGCGTTGAACTGTTGTCCAAATAAAATTTTAATATCTAAGTAGAGAGAAAAGGGAATATCATTCCCACAGGAAGGAACGCTTTAGTAAAGATACAGATGTGTGATATGCGTGGCAGAGCTTGAGAACAGTGGGAAGTGTGGCATGTCTAATAGGCCGGGCGGGAATGTGGGAGTGGCAGGAATGAAACAGGAAAAGGAGTCCGGACTCAATGCATGCTAGGGATTTTGAACATCATTAAGTGGACAATTTGAAATCATGGAAGGTTTTTAAGCAGGGGATTTGAAATACTTCCTCTTGGGGTTGTGAGGTAGAACTGATGGGGATAATGCCAGGGTGATTGGGGTCAATGAAATCATTTACTGCTCTATTCAGAAAGTCCAGGGGAAAAATCTTAAGGACGTGAATTCAGTAGAGGAGATGAACAATTAAAAAGACTTTGTCCTAAGAAAGTCAGTCTCAGCGAAGACAAACTTAAAAAAAAATACTAAACTTCAATAGCAAATTAACTAAGTTAAAGAATGTAGCCTGGCCTAGCTCTAACCCTGTTTAGACAGCAATGATTTGTAATTAGTAGGTTAAAGGAAAAGACTCATGTCTCACAGCTTCTATTTTTGATATACTGAAAATGTTTGCTTATAAATGTGTACCCAATACACGTAGAAAATAATTATTTGAAATAATTAATTTTTTTGAAAGTAGTAAATATCCCCCTTGAATCATGTTTAAACTCTTTAAACTCTTAGCTGTTAAGCAAATCCATTTAGAAATGGTTGATGACTATTTAAACCACAGCAAAACTCATTTAAGAATCACTTTTATTTAGTGAAGTGTGAATGAAAGAGGAATATTTGTTTGCCCTTTAGTGATTCTCTATCTAATCACTAAATTAGATTTTCCATGTAATCACTACAATAATATTATTTTAAGATACACCCCCACCATTTCTCTCATAACGGGGTGGATAGTAAAATAATATTTTCATAGTAGTTGGGGCTGGGAAGGGGAAACGACTGTAAATGGGCACCAGGGATCCTTTAGAGTAATAGAAATGTTCAGAAATTTGATTGTGGTGCAGACTGACATTTCTGTAAATTTACTAAAAGTAATTGGACTGTACACTTAAAATGAGTGAATTTTATGGTAGGTAAATCATACCACCCAAAAGCTGTTAGAAAACATTACTGGTGTGCATGCATGGAGGACTTTAAATCTGCTAAATGTGATGGCACATCTTGCAGTCATTTATCTAGCAACAGCTTATAGAAAAGTTACTAGTGACAGGTGTGTTCAGGGCAATGCTTCTCAAAATTTAATGTGTATAAGAATTAACAGAGGATAATAAATGCAGATCCTGATTCAGTAGGTCTAGCGCTAGGCCCATAATTCTGCCATTTTTAACAAATTTCCAGGGATTGCCATGTGTTGCTGAGAAACCACATCTAAATGCCAAGGTTCTAGACACAGGGATTATGGAAAGGGAACAAGAAGGTAATTTGCTTACTCCTACAGAGCTGATATGCTAGGAAGGGAGGCAGGTAGTAAGGAAGTAAACAAATAAAAGCTCAAGATAGTTCCTCATATTTACCACACAGCCTTCAGAACAGCCCTATGATTCAGCAATCTTTCAAAACCTTTTATTCATTGCCTACCATGTGTCAGGGATCACGATAGTCACTGGAGATACAATTGTAAGCAAACTATAATTTCTGGTGTTACAGAATTTACAATCTGGTGCCAGACCCATTGCACCCTCAAAACAAGCCTATGAGGTATATAATACAATTTTACTGATTGATTGATTGATTGATGAGACAGGGTCCCATTGTGCCACCCAGGCTGGATGGAGTAGAGTGGCCTAATCACAGCTCACTGCAGTCTCAACCTCCTGGGCCCAAGCCGTCCTCTAACTTCAGCCTCCCAAGTAGCTGGGACCACAGGAGTTCCCTACCATGCTTGTCTAATTTTTAAAATTTTGTTGTACAGACAGGGTCTCTCTATATTGCCCAGGTTGGTCTCCAACTCTTGAGCACTAGCAATCCTCCAGCCTGGGCTTCCCAAAGTGCTGGGGTTAGAGGCATGAGCCACAATGCCTGGTCAGTACTTTATTTTTTAGAAGCAGAACATGAGAATCAGAAAAGGTAAGTACGTTCTTCACGACCACACAGTATTCATACTGGGCCTCAATCCTAAGACTTCATCTCAACACTGTGCTAGACAATACACTCTTCAATTTCATTGCTAGAGGAAGAAATGAGAAATTTACATTGCATTTATCATCCAGAATACTATGTTCTTTAGGTCTTCGGTGCCCTTGGCAAACTGTACAGTCTATTTGTTAGCTTAGTTCTTTCCTCTTTCTGGGTCTCACGTTACTCGAGCCCTCTTGTGCTTATATGGAACGTTATAATTTAGATCTACATTTCTTACTCTTTGCTACCAATTTCAGCAACCTTCTGAGGATCTATTTATATTCTCCTCTCCTGGGAATTTGAAGTTCATCTTCATTTATCATCTGCAGATGTACTTCTCATGCTACTTACTTCCTTTTTTCAGCTCACTAATGATGTTGTTAAACAAAATAGAACCCAATGCTGACCCATGAGGACAGCCCCTCGGATTCTGTGCTCATTTCATGTCAATCATCTGTTCCTTCAATGGAATGCCTTAGCTTAAAGTGCTCATACTGGGACAAGAACAAAGCACTGAAGTTTACACAAGAATATAAATTCCTGGATACATGTGGGAGAAGTATTTGAAAATCAACAACTTATTTGTATAGCTATGAACAATGACAGGAAATATAAAATGGAAAATTATATGCTAGTATATTTAAACAACTAATGAGATAACATTTATTGAACATAAATACGACAATTAATTTTATTACTGGTATCTCTAATTATTAAAATCATCTACCAATGTAGTTACATTTCACACCAGAAACTGCTGGGTAAGCCAGAAACTGAGGGCCAGTGAGATGACATTACATTTCCAGGACTTCCTCCAAAGTGTATATATTTTTCTAATGTTATATGTTGCTTCAAAAAATACATATTTTTTGGTTGTCATTTTAACTGGCCTGTTAAGAAACGAACAGTGCTACTTTTCTAATTTGAGATATGAAACTTATACTCTCCAAAAGAGTACCTGATTTGAAGAATGTGAAAAAGTGTTTCTCCATGTTGACTCTACAAGAATCAGTAATTTTCTGACAAAAATTCATAGGTCTAGCCTGTTATAGAGAAAGGTATCACTGATTATCTTGAAATTAAGTTTTGTGAAACAATTTCCAGGTTTTATAAAGCTTGAGGAGAAAAGAGAAGAAAGAAAAAGAGAGCTCATGTATGTAAATGGCCTATAGTATTTGAACAGCTATGGCTTCAAGGCAATTATATTAAGTACACAAACCTGGTTTTAATGGCGAGGCTTAGAAGATAGGCGGAGTGCTAAATGTGTAAGTCATTATGATCTTGGCACAGTAGCTCTGTTTATTTTAAACTTTCTTCTGCTGCTTTTGTTGAGGATGTTTACTTAACCAGGCCCTATTAAACATTCTAAAAACATTATTGCAGACTTTGTCTTTGTGAGCACTTTTAATTGACAAGCCACAAAAGTGATAACTCTTCAGGAATCATAGATCATAGCAAGTAAGCTAGAGTGGCATGAAGAGGACAGTCAGGTATCTTTTATCTTGGACTAAAAAAGCAAAACAAAACAAAACTTTAGTGGAATTGAGTGTTTCTAAAATGCAAGGACTGGTTGTATTGGGCAGTGAAGTCTTGTATTTACCTGAACAGCAGAACCCGTGTAGGGCACTCTGGAGGGTGCCGCCCTCCAGTGCTCTGTGACCCTGCTGGACCTGCGTGACTAGCACACTTTGGTGGGGAGAAAATCTCATGCCTCCAAGTCTGTGCTGAACCTCGTTATTCTAAACAGCTGATAGGTCCCAAACACCTTACCCCTCCACAATGTTACCCAAGCCTAGGAAGGAAGAAAGCTCTTTTATTCGTTTCACAATGCAGAGATAAGGAAATTAGAAACTACAGAATCATTTGTTAATAATGGCCCATGTGGAATCCCAGTTTACCTTTAGCATTATGTGATTATTTCTTTTCCTTCTTTCCTTTTTCTACCTCTTCCTCCTCCTTCTTCTCCTTCTTTGATATCATCATCTTCTTCTTTGTTATCTCCATCTTTATTAGTCTTTGGAGGGGTCTTACTGCCATTTTAAATAATTACAGTGATATTTCCTGATAAAGATTGTTCATCCAATTACTAATATATTCTAAGTACTTATTGAAAATAATTTGAATCTATTTTGAATTGTTTAAATATCAAGTTCTTACAAAACACGTTCCTAACAGAAAGGTGGTAATTTCATTTTAAACAAGGAAACTGAAGAATTTTTGTTATACACTATAATTATTTACTAAGCAATCTTGAAAGACAGCAAATTGGCAGCAGGGGGAAAAACATATGTTTATCTTTACTATTTATATAAATCTCAACCTGAAAGAGATTTTAGGCTATGGTTATCACAAAAAATATCTGAGCTCTCTTTTTCTCTCTTCTTTTCTCGGTGGTTTGCTGACAAAACCACACCAGACACAAATTCATTTTAAATAATGTGTGGTCTTAGAAGGAAGTAATTGTCTTATTTAGTCAAAAATGAGTATCCAAAAAAATTTCTACCAAGGCTTAGAGAGGACAGGATTAATAAATAAAATAATTAACATAAGAGAATGAATATAGGCTACATATAATCATATGTTATTTGATTAACAAAAAATATATATTTTTAATGAATGAATTTTTGAGATCCAAAAACAACATATTGTTACATAAAGTTGTTGATGTTCACATACAGTCTCCTGTTTATTATGGAGTATAGACTGATGCTTATGATAGTGTTTATAATCTAGTACAGTTTTTATGCCAGTGAATATCACTTACTTATGAGAAGAAAAGAAAGTTTAGATACATATTAGTCACTCAGACTTATAGGAAATCATTTAGCAAATTGCTAGGTTGTTACAATACCAGACTTAATCTGGAAATGCCATTAATTTAGAAACCAGTAAATACAGATTCCAGTGCAGGCCCATCAAACAAAGAACCAGGGCTTCAGAGTCAGCCTTAGGAGTAAGTTACTTAACTTCTTCTAACCTTATTGTCCCCATCTGTAAAATGGAGATAATAACTGTATTGTACAAAGTTTTCTAGAAAGCTAAAATGAGAAAATTAGCGTCATGACCTTATGTCAGTGCCTAAATGTACTCAACAAATTTTACTTTCCTTTACTTTAGGAAGTAGGAATGTTCTCCACAGGGACAAGAGCCATATTTGATCTATATTTATAGCTGTCATAGAGTGTTTTACATGAGTAACTTTTTAATAAAAATCTGTGGAAATAAGAAAGAAAGAAAAAAAAAAAGACCTGCTTCCAATGCTAAACCAACTCCTGTTCTAATATGAGAGACAGAACTTATATAAGTAAATATTTATATTTGAAATTTGCATGTAAAAGTAAATACTGTCCCCAAGGCACATACCAGCTGCTAAATTAGACTTAGGAATAGAGTTTGTAGCTGCCCAAAAGGCATTTGAATAAAAGTATTCTATGGTTCTTCATAGTGTTCATGAAAACAAGGAAACAATACAAGCAGGTAGGCTCATCTGGAGTCCCTTAAAAGAGTATACATGTGCTTAGCTTGGATCAGACTGAGACTATCGAAATTCAGAAGTAGAGGAAGAAAAAACATTAAGTAGCAATCAGTAGAATTGGTGTTAGCCTGGACATAGTGGGTGATTGGAATGGGGAGGGGATGCCCGGGGTATCTGCCTAGGAAACCACGGTTCAGGGAAAGCAGAATAGATGGGCTAAGGAGAGATCATAATTCCCTTTCCTTCCCCATGTTTAGATTTAGATGATGGCAGAACATCTAAGTAAAGATGTTCCATAAACAGAAAGAAATATGTGACTGGATAGAATATGAAAGGTCAGGGCAGGAGAGGAAGTTCTGGAAATTGTCTGCATAGAGGTGGGTGGTAAATAAAATTGAGGGCTCAAGCATCTTGACTTGCTCAGAGAATGTGGCTTACAAACCACAGAAGATGATTAAAAACATACACTATTTTAATTACATTTTTAAAAAAATTTCTGCATTCTCTCTGGGGGTTAATATACCACCAAATTTTACATACTTACTCATTTAGACCTAGGAGAAACTTGAGAAAATTCTGATCCAACTTCTTTAGTTTATAACAGGTAGCAGCCCAAGAGGGTGAAGCGACACGGTCAAGATTATTGAGCAAATAGATTTCCAGTTTTTCATTCATTCAGTAAATACAAATATGCAGATATACATGAGTTCAGGTGTGGAATGATGCAAAGTCCTACACTGGCATGCATTTCTATTTACAAATTGTCAATTCTTTTTTGTGACTATAACTTAGATTCATGCTTGTGCTAAATTAAAATGTGCACAGTTTAAATGATTGACTTAAAGCCATGTATAATACCATAATTGGAAAACCAAATGCTTCCTACAGGCATTAATATGTCCTTTTAAAAACAACAGGCTGATGGTGTTTAAATATATTCACATTTAGAAACATTTCCTCACTTTAGTAGAAGTCAGAATAACCAATAGGTAATAATATGGAATATTTTCTAAACTTCAATTTGAAGATACATGAGATTTCTATTTTTTAAAGTTGATCCAGCCATGTTATATGCTTAATTTAAAATGTCTAATGTGGACACTCTAAACTAGAGAAAAGAGATACTCTTTCCAAATCACCTTTTATATACTTGGAAATTACCAAAGGAAAATAAATAAATTTAGCAGAAACCAAGCATGACAATAATCTAGGTTGTCAGCTTTCAGTTGTTTATTTAGAAAATCACTCAGTCATTACCTTGATACTGTAACTGCACAGTTTATTCAACTGACAGTAGCCAGAATCAAGCAAATTCATTAAGTTATGAGTTTTGCCTTTGTGTCTGGTAATAGTCTTTCAAATGATTATACAGCCTATAATTAAGTCAGTCAAATGACAGAAAATTGATTACTTTCCAAGCAAGTGCAGTCTATCCTTAATCATCTTTCTTGGAAAGTTCTCTCATGTAATAATGTTTTCCTAAAACTTCAACATACAAACTGGTTTCTATTCTACCCCTAGGGATCATGCAAAGCAATCATAATAGCTCCTTTGGCCTGGAAATCTTTTCAATATTTGAAGAAAGCTACCAGGTTTCTTCTGAGTTCACTTGTACCCTAGTCATTCTTCCTTCTGAATTCTACTAAGTCCTTTGCTCTACTGGATTTTCTCCACATAATTTGTTCCTTTTCACTTAGGACTTTCTTTAATGTGGCACAACATTGCAAAGCAGAAAGAAAATCAGCTCATCAGCTCAGGAGTCAGACAGGTTGAACCTCTGCTTCATCACTAAAAGGATGTTTAATCCTATACAATTTATTCAACCTCGTTAAACCTCAGTTTTCTTCTATGTAAAATTAGAAATGAGAATAATAACCTCAGAGTTATTTGCAGTGACTAAATGTGATCATACATGGTTCAGGGCCTGGTCTAGCTCTCATCCTAATAGGTGTTAGGTCTTTGCAGATAAAAATGGAAGTCCCATCACCTTGTAGATTCAGGTATCATTTATTATCTGGAAGTCAAGGAGAATTGAAAGTTTATTTAAACATTTGCATGTTTCACATATGCTCACACACATTCCTCCTTAATAAAGAGATCAGGAGTATGATATCACAAAATACTTCTATTGAGTATCTTTGGCAATGTACATGGGAGAAGATGAAAAAGGAAAATAATACATTTTGGCAAAGAGTAGTTTAGACCAATAAATACAAACTAGTGTAGGTCATGTTGTACTCAAATTTTCTTATGTTACCATCTAACCTAGTTACAAATTGTACTTAGCTTCCTATTTTAATCTATTTTTATTTTAAAGGTTGTACAAATGCCACGTCTGCCTTGTGTATGTAGTTCCTTACTAGATAACAGATTTTTCAAGAAATAAGTATAAGAATAAGCAAACCAAGCCCCTTAAAATATTATCCAAGAGTGTGGGTTGTTTCTTTTCTAAAAAAGTTACCTTCTGTAAGACAATGAAAGCTATTGGGTTAGCTTTGCATTTCTCACAGGATGACCCTAACTCCCTATTTTCTACCTTCCTAAATTACCCTATCCCCCAAATATAGTAGTTTTAGTTTACTGCTTTGAAAGTGGCAATCACTGCTTTCAAAAGACACACACATGTACATACAAACTAAATCTTATAGTATAGAGGCATTGGTAAAACTGTCCCTAGGTCTTAGTGTTCCATAAGTCTTAGTAACTCAGCCTGCTAAGTATCTGCCTGTAAGAAGGTGCTATATTTTTTTCACCATAGAGCAAATAGGAAACATCCCTTCAGCTGGACTTATATTTTTGGTAACACCTGCTCAGTCTCCTAATAGCAGAGACAAGAATTAAATATTCTTGCCCTAATGTAGAATGGCTAGCCCAGTCTTTCTTTAAAAATCCTCAAGATTCATTCTTCATTAAGCATGTTCCAATTACCTGCCAGTGTAACAGATAACTGTGTTTGTGTGCATATTTCCCTTTTCTACTTTATGTACTCTATCAGAATATCCAGAGAACTTAAAAGATCTGTGTGGTTAGCTATCTTCCTTTGCGGCCATAAGCTTTCTGAGGGCAGGAAAGATGTCTTACTCACCCCACAGTTCAGGAACAATACCTACCTCAACAGATTTTTTCCTCTCTAGTGAATCTCTTTGGTTAATTATAATACAAAATTATGCAGTGTAGATTGTGACTGGAATTCAGAAGCTCCAGGTTCCAGTCCTGGTCTGGCTTTCAGTTACTAATTGGTATCTTTGAGAAACTTAATTAGCTAATATTAGGAGATTGAGCTAAGTCATGATTAATATTTTCTTGGATCTAAAATTCTCGTTCTCAGGACTCAAGCATCCATGATATACTTAATAATGTAATGGGCATAATAAAAGATTTTTAAAAGTATACTAGTATACCATCCTAACTAAAAAGATAGAATGAGATTGGGTCACTGGTATTGGAGAACATGAAGTTACCACGCACACAAACACAAAATGAGTTCTGGTTAATGTCTTCTCTCAGATTTAAACTACAGATTCATACTATCTGGTATGATTTACTATGCTTAATGGAAATGTCATTAAATGTGTCCAAGAAGAGTCAATGTCCTTCCAAAACTGTCTAAATTGCTCTCAGAGTATCTTCCGTCCTGGGAGCATCTGGCTCAATTGTCCATGGGTTATATGTGGATGTATCATTCCTGAATCACTGGCACCAGTGTTTAATGCCAAACAAAACTCCTAAACCTCAAACTATTAAGTGTGGAGCAAGATATTTAGCAACACTGGGAATTCTGAAAGTACATCTTATTTTGGCTCAGATGACTAGGGAAAAGGACAGGTTTTTAGGATTAAATTGAATTTTGAGCATCATTATCTCTCCCACAGAGGCCAGACACACTTTATGAGGAAAAAGCAAATCACTCTGTCTTCAAGGATACATTTACATGTGAAGGTAATAGACCAGCCTTCTTCTGTTTATGTCAGTTGGTCAGTGTGCTGAAGAATGTTGCTGAACACGCAAATGGGCTCAGCAGCCTAGTAGCGCTTGGTCCTACCTCTCGTTCTCAGTGAAACAAAACCCCTCTGTAAATGCAGGTGAAGATTTTGCATTTTGAAGTAAAAATGCAATCGCTTCTACTAATAATATCTTTAAAATATTTAAAATTTGGTAAGTTAAGCTGATATGAAGTAGAAAGACATAGAGACTGACAGATTTTGATTATGTGGGGTTTCATAAATATTTATGAGTTTTAGCAGGGACTCCCTTCAGGTTCAAGCATCAGTTTTATTACAATTATGAGAGTGAAAAATTACTTAGCCTGACCAAGCTCATAAGACAATAATTTGTAGATCAGATGATAGCTATTAATTTTTCATGGGAAATAAATTGCACCTCTCTACCCATTTTCTGAAGGTCATAACACTCAAGAGACCAAACAACAAACCAAAACCCTGTGGAGTGAACTATAAAGGAGAAATTCAGCATGGCAAAAAGAGATTTACATCAAATTTACATATCTTGAGATGCTTTCTTCTTCCCTGCGGGTGTATTCTTGTCTAGACACCTAGGACTGGTCATTAGAATCAGTGCACTTCACCCTAAAAAGAGCTGACAATATGTACTAATTTGCAGCCTCTCACTTTGCTTTTTCTACAGCTGCGGTTCTCTCTGTACATGCTCCCTATAGGAAATTACATCACAACTCCTCTCATATCAGAATCTTGTCTCTTACAGTCACAAAGCTTCAGGAAACATGTTAGTGTCTTGCCATTAGATTATAGTGTGTTGGATTGATTATTTTGATGGATTCTGCTCTCATCTCATTGCTTAGTGGATATTTTAAATTTAAATTTCATTTCCAAAATCATTGTATTTGGATGCATTGAGGAGGGAGGGATTACAAACGTGAAAAGAAGAAACTTACACTCTTACCATTATGTTTGTCCCTTGGAAATGCTCCTAGGTTCCTAGAATTCCTTCAAGAGCTATAATTTTTAGTTCAAAAATTATACGTGGTCAGCTAAAATTGGATGACTTTGGCTTAGTATTTAGGTTTCTTAAATATATATTACAGACCTCCTATAGTTTTTTTTTTTCAAATTCTATTTATATTTACATTGCAGGCAATCTGTTCACATATCAGTGTCTGAAGAGAGACATCAATCAGAAATCCAAGAACTTCCCATTAACTTTTATTGGGCATCTAGCCAAAAGTCCTGCTGGGTCCTGGAAATAGAAATCAAACATAATTTCTGTTTTCAAAAATTCAGAATCTATCAGAAAAACAGATATGATATGAGTAACACTGTGTAATCACACAATGGGATGTATGCTTTAAACTAGAATTGTTTAATAGAAATAAATTACAAGCCACAGATGAGAAATCACATATATAATTTTAAAGTTTCTAGTATGCTACATGTAAAAAGTGGAAAATAAACAGGCAGAATTAATAATGTATATTATTTAACCCAATACATCCAAAATATTACCATTTCACAAATATATAAAAGTATTTGGCTGGGCTGAGCTGCTCACGCCTATAAGCTCCGGACTTTGGGAGGCTGATGTAGGCAGATAACGAGGCCAGGAGTTTGAGACCAGGCTGACTAACATGGTAACACCCTGTCTCTACTAAAAATACAAAAATTAGGCGAGAGTGGTGGCACATGCCTGTAGTCCCAGCAGCTCAGAGAGGCTGAGGCAGGAGAATTGCTTGAACTCAGGAGGTAGAGGCTGCAGTGAGCCAAGATAGTGCCACTGCACTCCAGCCTGGGAGACAGAGGGAGACTCCACCTCAAAAGAAAAAAAAGGTATTTGTCAGATTTTCATATATTTTTGTAGTAAGTCTTTGATTAAGATGCAGATTTTACATCTGCAGCACATGTTAGTCTCAACTAGTTAAATTTTAAGTGGACAATAGCCCCATTTGGCTAGCAGCTACCATATTGGACAATATAGTAAGCAGCGTATGGTAAGTTCTGAGGGAGAAAAGGTGAGGAAAAGTTAAATTTTCTCTGGACTATCAGGAAAATTGAACAGAATAGTTGACTTTGGAATTTGGCCTATAAAGATAAAGAGGATTTTATTAGGTAAAGTGGTAATAGATTTTGACCAGATTTTGAACCTCTATATTAAAATTGTATTTGTGTTTTAATCTATGGCTTAGCTTAGAGTTTTGCTTTCAAAACATAAATTTTGGCAGGATGGAAATGCATTGTAATATGGAAAGAATAGAACCTAATAGACCAGTTACATGGCTTTACAGAGCATGGGAGATGGATTTAAATATCTCCCATATGCTTACGGCTCCCCAGTTTTATTCGTCAGCCTATATCTCTCTCCTAAATTCCAGACTTGACAATTGTATACTTGACTTCTCATTCAGGTAAGAAATAGGCAATTCTAACATAAAATAATGAAAACTAAACTTGCAATTTTCCACTAAGGCCTTTGTGTTGCATGCACAGCATTCCCTATCTCAGTTGATGGCCACTTTCCTTTGCGTATAGTGACCCAGATTGAAGACTTCTTTTTCTGTTCCTCTCTCATAACCAATGCCTCAAAGAATCCTATTGACTCTACCTTCAAAACATTCCAAATCTGACCACTTCTATTTCTACTGCAACTACCCTGGTCTGAGCCAGCATGATCCCTCACTGCATTATTACAATGGATTTCTACCTTGTCTCCTTGCTCATATCCTTTTCCCCTAGATTATATTTTCAGTACAGAAGCCAGAGGTGATTGCATGTTTGAAATTGGAGTCAGATTATCTCCTGAGGCCATACAAGGGCTCCCCATTCCAGTCAGTCAGTGGCAAAGTGCCTGTGTGGCAGATTAGATTCTTCCCAACTCATCATTCCCTCTATGGTATAGAATTATGCACTCATGGCCTTTGCAATGTGAATTTCTAGTATTTCTTACAAAAGTAAACAGACTATATACATCCCTGCCACATTAACTATGAGCATAAGCAAATGTCTTTCTTTGGCCAGTGGAATGAGTGGAAATGGCCCTGGCTTAGGATGTTTGCACAGGCTAATCCCTCTGCCTTAAACCACTTCTCCTTTAGTTATCTACATTGTTCACTCCCTCATTTTCTTTTCTTCCAGTTATATGTCACCTTCTCAGTAAGACATAATCTCACAGCTCATTTAAAACTGTACAGGCAAATCATGACACATATACAGTTGGGAATAACAAAATTAGAAAGGAATTTAGAGGGCCACCAGTTCAGTGGCTTTCCAATGAGGTGCCTAGGCAATGAAATATTCTGTAGAGTTTCTTTGTAGAGTAAGAGTGTGGAGTTATGCTACAGTGGGATTCCAGACATGCACATGCATACACACACACAACCCACACAAGCAGACCCAGTGACTACCTCTGTCTGAGTAAGTTTATGAAAAGGACTTGAGCAAGGGATTTTAAAGGTTAAAATAATTCTGAAAGTTATGAATTTGAATTTCAATTTCTTCTTTGGACTTAGGCAGAAGATGAAGTCTCATTGAATTATGTGGCTTATGTCTAGTCCTACAGTTAGTTAGTGGCAGAGGTGGACTTGCTGTTTGTGTGAGTGCACAATCTCTGCCATTTACTCTCTTATTTACATGAAAGACAAAGTACATGAGTTCTGACTGAATGAACTGTGGTATGTTCTCCATAACTCTCTTCATCAATGTCGTTTTAATAAGAAGGTAATTACATATAAAGACTTACTTAAATAAATTGTATTATTTCAGTGATTCTTTACTAAATTGTTCAAAATATTTTGCAGGTAAATCTATTTCTCTACATTCCTTAAAACTAATGAGATACTCTTCTATCTTAAAGCAACTCTTCTATCTTAAAGCAACTCTTCTATAAAGTTGTTCCTGAAATAGAAGCTATAGTGACTGAACAGATTAATTCATTTCTTCCTCTATCGCTTTTTCTTTTATTTTATATTATGTTCTTCCTTGGAATACAGAAAGATATTCTGTATTCCAACCACTGTATGTGGTTATATATAAACATCTAGTAAAAGAGCAAGATTTCAGAGAATTGTTAAGCAGAAAAGTGTAATCTCCCAACTCTGCCCCTACTGTGTATGTTTTCACACACAGTATGAAAGGCTAGGGAGAACAGGAGAGGACACTGGAGGTGGAATTTCACAGGACTGGTAAAACGAAGTGACCAGAAAGCAAGTGACTTTTGTCATTTGGGTAAATTCTTTCAGATATGACTAGGTTGAAAGGAATTCTCTTTATACTTCAAACCAAGATTATCTATAAAACCATTCTAATTGAAATAATGTAAAAAGAAGGTCTTTTGATAAAACATTCTATAGAGAGAACCCAAAAAGAATCCCACCTACCTAACTTTGCACAAACATGTGCATTAGTAAGTAGGGAAAGACATAGCCAGAACTATATGCAAATAATCAATTTTGCCTAACACGAGCCATGTTTGGACACAGAAACATTTTTGGACATCAGCCTGTAAGCCTTCTTATGAGAGAGTTCACAGTCTGAATTGAATGGTCTGGCTCATTGTTGGGGAGAGATGGCAGAGGACACAGGAAATATCAGTGCACTACATGAATCCTGGGGGATCACAGAAGAAACAGAAGGAAGTGATTTCCTTTAGCCATAAAATAAAAGGGAGATTTTCTCAATAGCAAGGGAAGTTCTATTACTCTAGTGATACCTGTTCATTCACTCTTCTCTTCATCAAACAGCTGTTAAAAAACTTACATTGTTCTTGATGCTGTAATAGGTAGTCAGTGGAACAAAGAATAAAACACAGACCACGCTCCTTGGTTGCTTTTTGTCTACTTGCATTTATGACATAAATTAACCTATTTAATGAACTCTGTATTTCAATCTACAGTAGGAATTTTTTTACTGACTTTATAAACCCCTTATTAATAAAGCACACACACACACACACACACACACACACACACACACACACACACACACACAGAAAACTTCTAATACATTAAGGGAGAATTTTGTGGGACAGCAGTTCCTCCAATCAGCAGTTTCACTTGAGATTCAGGGGCCAAAACATGATGGAAAAGGTAAGTACCAGTGCTTGAAATGGGTACCTAAGCAAAACTGCATAGAAGAAAGTATTTTATCTGTTACATAATATAAATGAGACCTATTTATTTACCTCTTCATCAAGCTTTTTAGCCAGATGTACCTTAGCTTGGAATAACGATGTTTTCAACTATTGCATGACTTCCTTGTATTAAGCAAAACACATTTTGAGTTTAGGCCATGTTATAATATTTATTGATTTCTTAGTTTGTGCAAAGTACTCTTCTTAGTCTTTTATATGTATCAACTCATATAAGTCTAGTAACATTATGTGTGTATCTTTGCATATTTATCCTGGATGATGAATCATGAATAAATTAAACTTATTATCAAATAATTTTATTTGGGTTAGGGTTGGGTTGAGAGGCTTCTCTCAATTTGTAATATTGTGTATGTGCTTACAAGGTTTAGAAGAACCTAAATGTCTGATGCTAAAATTCTGATTTTAAGAGTGAATTTTACGATAGATAATTGTTCAAATCTTTAAAATATGAAAATTAGTGCTTTGATTAAGGGCACAAAATTAACACAGTATGATAAAAGCATTCTACCTGAATACAAGTAAAGCTGATACAAGACTAAAAATGACTTGAGAACTAAAAATGACTTAGAGGAACCATATGGGATATACGCTAATGTTAAAAAGTTTGATTTTTTTTAAAGTAATTTTAAAGCCATTGCACTGGATAAACTATTGGTATTATTTCTTGTTAACATACACATTTCATCTCTACAGCTAGTTACACATTCCAAGCATCTGCTAAAGCTCAAATTCTCCTCTAGCTTCCTGTAATAGAGTTAAGGATTACTGGCTTCTATATGGTTCATTTATGTCTGTGGTATGTGATAAAGGTGGTGATTTCTTGACACAGCAATATAGATGAGTTTCCCCATTAAAAGCTCTATGGGCAGGAAGAGGGACCCTTATAAATCACTGTGTGGTCTTACTCGTTGTGCAGAGTTGTGAGATATTTTCCTCCTCAGTTTGGATTGGAAAAACAATCACACATGAAATTGCCAAGAGCATTCAAAAAGGACGCAAAATCAACCAAAACCAACATAATAAAGTCTAATATTATTTTAAGAAAAGAGTCCTGAAAAATGCTTGACCCAAATGAAATATTTTCAAGGATATTGCTAAGAACATTCAAATGGGAATACGGGTGTGTGTGTGTGTGTGTGTGTGTGTATGTATGTGTTCATGTGAAAATATATATATATATATATATATATATATATATATATATATTCCTTTATATATTAGCGCAGGAAATAATAGATATTAAAATTATAATAATACTAGTAATAGTAGAATAATCATATTTATTGAGCACTTACTCTATGCTTGGAACTCTAATTACTTTCCCTTGATTTACCTTGTTTAATCCCCACAATCACCCCATGAAGTTAATATAATATCACAGTTAGTATTATATTGCAGATGAGGAAATGTATGACTTCCTTCTACATTTTTACTAAAACATATTGCAAATGCACCATGATACTTTTATTGGAAGTCACGTCACATTTAGGTAAAAATTATTTGCCAATACATAGTCTCCGTCCCCACTTTTTAATGGCCATACCTTTAATCAGAGCCAGATAAAGTGGCTTCATACACGTATTTTTAAATTAAAAAAAATACTTATACTTCCAGAATTTTCATTAACTCTTTCCTACCACCTGTTTCCTAAATGATGATTACCAGCAGGAGACACCAATTGAGCAGTGACTGCATATGAAGTACAGATTCAGGCAAGGGGCTAAAAATGAAGAGAGAAACTGCTCTTCCACCACTTACACTAATACATGCATAATACACACACGTGCACACAAATGCACATTTTAACCTTATGATACTAGGTTCAATATCTTCCAAAGAAGGCTACTGGCCCTAAGATAGTTCAGCTTTAGCAGATACTGAGCTTTATTTATGACAAGGGGAGAGATTTTATCAATAGAATTTTCTGGCTCATTGTCAATAGTGTTGTAAATGTTTTCGTACTAGAGAAACAGACCTATATCCAGATGGTCACATTTATTCACTTCACATTTTCTCCAAGTGACTAAAATGAATGACTCCCTTAAACATGGAACTTGTTATTTTATAAATCATTTGGACAAGGATTTGTGAGAAGGTTTAACTGGGGCATTAGAATGGGGAAACATACGAAAATTACATTATCACAGGGATGGCACTGTGGATGTCATCTTACACATATACTAATTGCTTGTTTAAAAAGGAAAGAAGATGTTTCACCGACCTGCATATCAGGGAAACTGTGTTTCTCCTGGATTCCTAAATGTTTATGTTTGATGTGCTTACATTTTTATTTGACTGCCAGGACACTTAATTTTTTTCAGCAATTTTAAAGGACTATTAATATGTTTTTCACTGTGCTGATCTTTGCTTTCCTCTCTTCATTTTCTAAATGTTTATTTTATACTTTATATTTGTTTATATATATATATATATATATAAAATATTTACGTGTGTGTGTGTGTGTGTGTGCATGCATGTATTTGTGTGTCTTAGCTACAAGTTCCTTGTAGAATGAATAGAATAAAACAGGACATTAACACTTAAAAAGATAAAATCAAGCAGCATTCTGAAACAATGTCAATCATAATATATTTATTATATTATATTATATATATATTATTATAGTATTTTGTTCTACTATTGTCCATACAGAAAGATGTGTACCCAGTTTTTTCCCTCTAAATAATAAAATTAAATTAGAGATAATGTGAGCAATAAGACATCCTTATATCCTCTATTATTAGGATCTTACAGAAAGACCATGAACCATCAAGCCAAAAAGCTGTGGATCCCAATTTCATATTAGCCTCTGGATTCCCAGAGCCAACTTGCACAAAATGCCCAGCCTGCAAGAGCTTTATCATCCAAATTGGAGATAATAATTTTTATTTGCCAGGTGTTTGTAAAGATTAAGTGAAATTAAATATATTTGACACATAGTATAGGCTCAATAAATGCTTGTTTTTTTCTTAGTCTTCCTCATGGAAATCTCCATTCACAAGATTTTCACTAAACACAAACTAGACATTCTGAAAATGATTAACAAATTTTGTTGAATAATTTACATAAGCCTGTTTTCCTTTATTGAAATAGATTGCATGGGGAAAAATTCTTTATAACTTTACATCTGAAAATGTTAAATGCTTAATGAACTCTTTAAATGATGGTGCCCAATGCTTGTAAAGATTAACGTGTATTTCTGTATGTTGAGGAGTGACCATTCTCACAAATGCTAACATAAACATACATTAATTTGGCACAGATTATCTGAAGTATTACTTAGACCTCTGTATTATCACTTCTGTTTCAGAAATTTGATTTCTAAGATTTCTGACTAAAAATAATTAAGGATAAGTGTAAAAAAATTCATTTACAAAGATGCTCATTGCAATACCATTTTTAAGTTTATACTAGTCTGTTTTCATGTTGCTGATAAAGACATACCTGACACTGGACAATTTACAAAAGAAAGAGAGGTTTGGTGGACTTACAGTTTTATGTGGCTGGGGAGGTCTCAAAATCATGGTGGAAGGCAAGGAGGGGCAAGTCACGTCTTACATGGATGGCAGCAGGCAAAGAGAGAACGCTTGTGCAGAGAAACTCCCCCTTAAAAAACCATCTAGTCTCATGAGACTTATTCACTATCACAAGAACTGCATGGGAAGGCCCTACCCCCATGATTAAATTACCTCCTACTGATTCCTCCCACCATACCTGGGAATTCAAGATGAGATTTGGGCGGGGATATAGCCAAACTATAACAAAGTTTTATTTTATTTTTAATTTACAAATAATAATTATGTATAAATATAGGGAAAATGTGATGTTTGGCTATTTGTCATAAAATACTGGGTAAAGTGGATTTAAATGACTCTCAAATGAGGTGGTGAAGTACATTTCTTGACATGAACAAATGCACATAGTATATGCTGAGATTAAAAAAATTCTTGAAATACCTTTGATAGAATGACCATAGTTTTCAAAAATAAATTCACACATCTGTGAAGAAAAATACCTGGAAGAGTTTATTTAAAAGATGTTAAGGATGGGTATGGTTGTCTCTGTAAGATGGTGGTGATTTGTACTTCCTTTAGTGCATCAAGATTTTCTAATTTTTCAGTGATGAACAGATGCCACTTAAACAATACGAGTGAAAAGACAGCTGTCTAAAGTCCAACCTATTCCCATGTTCCTTCTGATTTTTGCTCCATGGGTGGTGCATCCCCAGGCAAATGGTTTAGAAAAGAACTGAGCATAGTGCACAGTGTGTTACACAATCCTAGCTTTGTTTTTTAATAGATGAACTTGAGTGACCTTAAAAGCCAAAACATGCAATAGTTAAGAAGGAGTTTTGTAGGACTTGTGATGTTATCGGCAGCATTTAGATTCTCTCTCTTTTCAATTACTCAAGACATGCTGCTATTGGACAAGACTGTCTATTCTGTTTATGTGTTACAAGAGAAATCAGTTCTCAAAGAAGTCATTTAGAGCAAGTTTTGGACCAGTTTGCCTTCACTTTTGATTACATGGTAGTGCTTTGACGCAAATCTGCAACTTTATTTTAGTCATTGGATTCGTGTTATCTGTACATGTCTTCCTACATGTCTAGAAGTACACACTAAGTAGCAAGTAGTACAGTTTCTACTTATAAGTAGTATTATATATTTTGTTCAGCAACCTAAACAACCTGCTAATGCACTGAGATGTAATGCAAATCCCAAGTATTCATAAATGCCAACTTGAAATTGGGTTGGGAATGTCAGGTTTCTCTGACAAATTTCACCTGCCTGTTTCTGGCTCTTCAACTCAACATAGTGTTTATTTCTCTTTTTTTTAAATATACATACAAATATACATATGCCTACTCCAGTGTTAAAGTGGTCTGTAAAATACATTAGTATGCTCTTATTGAGAAGGCAAAAAACAAACAATGGGAGAACTGTCTAAGAGGTGTAAATGTCTAGGGTGTACTTCCCTAAAACATTGCCTGGGCTTGTAAAATGAAGTGGTTTGGAAATGGGTTCCACCCTCTTCTACTGACCTTTGGCTCCTATATGTCTTTCTCTCTGGCCGCTTTCTCAAAATACTCCTTCAGAAGCCTTTCACTCAACCTAAAAATAGCTCCCAGATGCTACCTTACTTTGTAGCCTCTTTCCCCCTTACTGAGATTGTATAATTAGGAAAGACAGCAGGAAGAGTGTAAGGACCATATCTTTTTGGTTCAAAATGAGTTCATTCCTTAGCAGATCCTTTCTCAGTATCCATGTGAATAGTTCAAAATGTAGACAACTGTTTTCTATAAGTTTACTTATAAATAATGTTTGAAAATGGTAGCAACTTCTTTGGTTTAAAATCTAAAGTTAGATGTTAGTATTTGTCTAATTTTAGATGGAGTTGTGTTACATAATAAACTATTAAATGACTTAAACTGTGTACATCAAGTCATTTAGTAAATTTTAAACTGAATTTTCTGCTTACATTTCCAGCAAAAGTGTCCTGCTTTTATATGTTTAATAACTATCACTGAATTCACTGGCAATGTGGTAAGTGGTTTAACCCTGGCCTTCCATTCTAAGAATGAAGTCAAGTAAATACAAGAGACTTTGAATCCTGTATCTTGTTGAAACAACTTGTTTTGAATTGGAAACAATGTTTCAAAGGGAGGCTTTATTAATTTAAAAAAATAGATATTTATGTTAATTCCTGCCCTCTACTCATGAGTCATGTTCATGTGGGTAATGCTTTTGATTTCATTTTTGTTGTTAAATATTCCTTACCCGTGGCAAACCTCATGATAAAAATATTTCCAATAGAAGAGGCAGTGAGGCTGGATTAAATCACAATCAAGGCTTTTATCTTCAAGAAAGAATCTGGTAGAAGAACCTCCCTCCTCATTAGTCTCTTTTGTCAGTATTTTCAAGCATGGCAACAGCCTTAGAAAGACCCAAAATACATGACTTGGGGATTGGAATGAAGCCACAAAAAGCATGTTTTTATAAGGACAAGAAGTCAGAAAGTTGATCTTCATTGGTTTCCTGCCTACCATGTGAAATGCAACTTGGAGACCTGGTATATGCATCAGCACATCAGCTGATGAGAGAGCAACATCATTGTATTAATAACAAGGTTTACTGTGTCTTTCTTTCAAATGAACAAACATTTTCAAAAATCTTATTATAGGCTCAAAAATGTCCTTTGTATTGTTATGATTAAGTCAACCAAACATGATTTGGTCAACATTAAAACAGAAAGCTGGGTAGCTGTTGAAGTCACAAATAGTTTTCTGTGAACTTGGATATCTTGAGCAAAGCTGAGATGTTTGCATAATCTTTTCTGTAGCAACAACATTCCACATGCATATTTCTCTTTAAAAAGAAACTCCAAACTCAGTGGTATTCTGGGTTCAAGGCCTGAATAAAAAGCATCTCAAGTCAAAAGTCCTGTTCTAAAAATTGAGATGTAGAGAAGGTCATAAGCTTTTTGACTTCTCTTTTAAATCATTCATGGATGATTAAAAGTCACATTGACTCAAAGTACAAATTTATTTAAATCTCTGAACTCAAATTAGACCAATTTTTTCTTCAAAATCCTCTAAAATGTTTTAAATTTCTACAAACAAGATAAATTCTTATACACAATACTAAGCAAAGGAGAAGGTGAAATGTACAAAACCTGTTTGCATAAATTTTTCCTAAGATCTGGAAATAAAAATGTTGAATGTGACCTTTCACTTTAGTGGCATTTTTCTGAAATACATGTTTCAAAGTGTATATGATATAAATATATTATTTTTAAATAGAAATATAAAACCTAGAGAACCAAATGTAAAAAATAAAATTTAAATCTCTGAATTATACCTATCTTGAACATCTTAATTTCCTAGGTGCCTGATCATGCTAAGGAACAAACTGGGATCTGCTAAGGAATGAACTTATTTTAAACCAAGAAGGTCCTGTCCTTCCACTCTTCCGGCTATCTTTCCTGATACCGCATTGAATAAAGCAGAATTTTTGTGATAAAATGACTTTTCTTTCTGCTTTGAGCCAATAGAAAATGTGCCAAAACGGAGGTTGCAGTGAGCCGAGATCACGCCATTGCACTCCAGCCTGGGTAACAAGAGCGAAACTCTGTCTCAAAAAAAAAAAAAAGAAAATGTGCCAAAAATTCTAACATTTCTCAACACAGTAGAATTGTATTATATTCTCTTAATTTTATGAATTTAACCATGTGGCTAATATAACTCTACTAGTGTGAGGAATAATAAAAATTCTACATGATAATATTTATGGTATGTTTTTCTTTATGATGGACTGTATATTCATTAGATGATTACACATTAATACATATCACTACGCAAAAGTATATACACAAATTTAAAACTCCTGTGTAAGCTGCTCCCAGTAATCTAATGGAGAGACGGCAGAGCAAAATAATTAGCACATGTGAGTGTCTTCCCATCATTTGGGAATAATAATAATCAGTTTAATAATGAATATAATAGTAATAGCTATTACTATTACTATAAATTACGCTAAGGAATGAGATAGTCAACCAACTAACCAAGAGGCCATATTTAATGAAAATTAAACATCAGTGGAATAAATTATAAAAAAGATTACCAGTTAACTCAGCTTTCCACGAGACTTTTTTGTCATAGCTGAGGTGAAAATTGAACCAAATTACTCCAAATTAGTGCCATTAGCAGAAATGCACAATAAGAGATAAAGCTTTGCCAGTCCCATGAGGGGCAAGTTATAAGCACACATGTCAGCTCTACCACTAACCTGAAACCAGGCAGCTAAATTGTTTATATCTCATAGTTTTTGTCAACTCAAATTATTAATATTTGGATATTTATAAGAAACGAGGCTGTTTATTGGAAACGAGTAATTAGTTTAATTGTTTGAAGTTTAAACCACTCACTATGCCTCTCAACAAGTTTCCAATTTGGGAAATCATACACACTCACCCCACCCATACCACCCCCACCACACACACACAAACACAGCAAGAGGGAAATAAAATACCTATAAAAGCATTTTCTCTGGACATTGACACTGCAGATAGAAGTGTTAGTAAGCAAATGGTTCCAGTTCTTCCTTTATAAAAGCTATTCTTTATAAATAAGTATGATCATATTGAGTTTGAAACTGAAAATAAAATAAAAGGCCATCTGATTTCTGTTCAACCAAATAATTACTTTTGAGTTTCTGAATCTGAGGGCCAAGTTGGGATTACAACAATTCTTGTCCACGTGTAGCTGAAATTCCAGTATGTACTGATAGACAAGATTTGACTGATGTTGCAGACATTAATTATAGTGATCTGCTAACTGGCCTTCTGGACATAACTGGGCATTTTTATGATCACATTCTAACATGTAAGATCTATACAAGAGTAAACAAGGATTGTCCATGTCAAAAGATAGTCTGAATTCTTTGACATAATTATTGGTTGGAAATGCTTCTAATCGAAAAAGTGGAAGTATCCTAAAGTATAAAATATTTTCTAAACTAAAACCAAAAAAATTTTTAATATTCTCAACAAGATTTAGTAACTATGTGTAGCAGATAATCATTATAGTGGTGAGTGTGAATGACTTATTACCTCTAAGGAATGTGAATACATGTATTTTTAGATTCCAGATGGATCAGATTGTCATACTGTGTTTCATGCAACAATATAACATTCTGTTACAAATATAAAGAAAGGTGAACTCTGTAAATATCAGCCTCTTGCTCTCCACTAAATAAATATTAAACACAGTGAACATAAGCCCAGGAGGTCAAATAGCAATTGAGTCATTCATTTGTGCTAAGAATCCTGTCAATTGCATGCATGTATTATCTCATTTAATCATTTCAATAACCCTATCAAATAAATTATATCATCCTTCCTTTACATAAGACATATGACAAAACCAGGGCCCCAAAAGTTTAAGTAACTGACAGAAAGTCACACAGCAAGCGTCACAACCCAAATTCAAACTTAGATGAGTCAAACTTCAAAGTCAATGCTTGTGACGCCATCTTAAGGCAACTTGAGCTCTGTTCAGCAAGTTTCTACGTTTTATGATGCTCAGTGCATTTGAAGGACTGACAGGTGCAACTCTGCATCCTGTTGTCCTCTCTCTCAACTCCTACTCTCTCACTCAATATGCCATTCAGCAAGGTTTGGCTTAATTTTATATTCGAGAAGTAAACTTGTCCAAGTGCTCAGCAACTCCATGGAGCTTTTAAAACACTTTAGGTAAAAAACTATCAGTCAATAAAACAAATGAAAAGTAGATTATGGTCAGGCGTGGTAGCTCATGCCTGTAATCCTAGTACTTTGGGAGACAGAGTGGGGGCAGATCACTTGAGGTCAGGAGTTCGAGATCAGCCTGGCCAACATGGTAAAACCCTATCTCTACCAAAAACACAAAAATTAGCTGAAAATCCCTTGAACCCAGAAGACAGAGGTTGCAGTGAGCCAAGACTGTGCCACTGCACTCCAGCCTGGGCAACAGAGTGATACTCCATCCAAAAGGAAAACAAAACAAAGTAATGGATTAGAATTCAACTCATATTATGTGGGAACGAGCCATGCATAAGAAGACCCTATAAGCCCTACTAGCAATGTGTACAATAGTTTGTGTGTACAGACCTCAAAGATGACCACTTTCACTTTATAGTAGCCAATGTAAGTTTTAGACTTCTTGGGTACACGGTCCAACATGTTTGCATAAAATAAGTTATTTTTTGTAGATAGTCTTAGACTTTTAAAAATATGCTTCTTTGCCTTTCTAGAATGTCATAGTAGAAGGGAAAGTGGTAGGATCCAAAGACACGTCAAATGAACAGCACAGGGAATTGAAGGAAAATTTAAATTGACTCAAAGCTCATTTTCAATGTTCTGCCCTTTTCTTAAGAAATAAATGAAAAGAGAACAAAGGGCTGTTTGTTGACTAAGTGCTAAAAACTTCTGTCACAAATTTCATGGACTCCAAATGATTTTCAGCAGACTTGACTTGCCTATGAAAACATGCTGAAAGCATCATCACCATTTCACTACTTGTTTTTAGACACTCATGTCTCCATGTTATGCCTCCATTCCAGGGACAAGGACACGTCTGAGCCTTTCACAGTATGAATCTAGTGAAATACTCCAGGGATCCTCAAAGTAGAATTATTAAACATTTCCCAGATGTGGGAATGTATAAAGTATCTACTTCTAATTCTGCATTTGTAAGCATATTCTGTTTTGTAGCATGTATACATTCCCAATCCTTTTGGAGGAGAGGGAACTGTTAAGGAGTAAGGATCAGTTACAGGTGGGATCAGAGGGGAGAAGTTTAAGCAGAAGCTATATGTATAGACCATGTCTTTGGGAGAATTTTTCTAAAAAAGGCTACTGGCTGCCTATTTTGATGTAGTAAATAAAACTAATAATGAAATGAGTTTAATCTTTCATAAAATAGATCGCACCTATGAATTTATACCTCACACGTGTGCATGTATAGATGAGTACTGCTCTGCTATTGCACGAATGAACAACTCCAGATCTTGGTGCAACACTGCCACTCTGGTCTGTTTAAATTCCTGCTGCAAAATGAAAAGCTTTCTAAAGAAATATTTCTGCAACAAACACATACAAATATGCAGAGAACACGATGTGCTAGTCAAATTGCTGCCTGATTAATGCACATGGGGGTAAGAAGGAAAAACAGCATTCAATTCAATTACAGGCAATTTTTATGATCAAACAAGCCAATTCCAGTTATCTCTCATTTAGATATGATTTTCAGTTAAATCCTAACAGACATAACTCTTCATAAGAAGATATTGTCTAGATAGAGTCCAAGGCAGAAAATCTGTGTTAATGTTCTTTAATTAAACTAAGCAATTTATTTTTGACCTTTTGTCAGATTTGGGGAGTAATCAAAAATTACCAAGTTCCTTTGCTAACTCCATATATTGCCTCTGGTTGCCTGAGTCTCCAAGAGCACTTGAACCTCATAACCACATTGCAGTGTGACAGATACACAAAGCCAAATGAAAAATATGAAACATCTTTATGGAAATTAAATGTATTTAAATATGTATAAGTAAAATCCTGATTTTATATTTGAAAACTTATTATCATAGTTGTCACTATCCTATTTATATTTATAAATTTTGAACTGGGCTAGATCATTTCAGGCTTTACCTACAGACCCATGGGATTTCATGATCTCTCTCTCTCTCTCTCTACTTAGGAGCATTTCAATTTCAAAATCTGGGAAACTCTGGTAATTAATTACACTAAGAACAACATAAGTTAAATTTTAGTAAAAGGTACTTATGCTATTAAAAACCTGAAGCTGCAGGCCACTTATCTGTATTCACAATAGATACCTAAAGCAACTCAGTATTTCTTTACCTCTGAATTCTTACTATTAATCAACTTAAGACTCAGTCCTATCACATTTTAACTTGTCCAAGTCAGGATACATTTTACAACCAAAGTGATAAGAAATGATAGCATTACAGTTTAATTGGCAGTATTTTCATCTTTTCACCTAAAATAATAACACTACTTAACAATCACTGGTGTCTTCGAGTCAATAAATACATTAAAAAATCATTTAACAACTTCACTGTTTTTTGAATTTAATATTTCCAAGCCTGTCATTTAAAACCCATCACTTTTAACCTATATGCAAATAGGATACATGCTGTGGCCAAAGTATACCATAAACAAATTCTGGATGCCCATTACATTTTGCTTGGATAGTTACATTTTAATAAATGAATGAATAAATATGTAAATAAATGTATATTGATGGCAGAATCTCTCTACACACTGAAATATATACAATGTGTTAGCATTGTTTTTAAAACAGGCCAATAAATGTATTATTATTATTTCTTAGTGAAGAATACAGCAAAGCACTCCAAGAAGTGTCAGTTTAGTAAACAAACCACTAGTTAAGAACACTTATGTGGTCAAAGCTTTCTTCATTAATATTATAATGAGTACATGAGTGGTTTCCCTTGGATTATATAAACCTTCTGAAGGACAGAAGGTTCAGGCTATGTCTAGTTTCATTTTCTTGGAAATTAGAAACAGTAAAGTTCATTTTCTTGGAAGTTAGAAAGTTCAATTAAACTTTATTGTTTAATTGAAAAATAAGTACATGCTTTATAAGTTAATGATGAAAATGACATTGGCAATGAAGATGTCAAGAGCAGAGAAAACAAGGACCAAAGCTGAAGGCCAAACTGAAACTGGTTCCGGGAGGACTTGTGAAAGAGTCGATATGAACTGGATAATTTGGCTCAGCCATGAAAAAGAAAATGGGATCACAATGTAAAAACCACGGATTCAAAGAGGGAGTTCTTAAGAGCAAACAAGCAGAGAGGGCATTTGAAATCCAGGGGTTGAATGCATAAGACCTTTACAAGTGAGGTTGCTGGCACACATGGCTCCTGTCACAGGTGATCACCAGGATCCCATTGCTGGGGCTCCAAGGATAAAGGAATAAAATGTGACTCAGGTTTGGAGGGTTTTTGGGTAGTAAAGTACTCATCAATCATGAACCAGGACCCATAAAAATAATTTCTTGTGGCTATTCAATTGTACATGTATACAACCCTCAATACAAAGTAAAAACTTTTAAAAGAGATTTTATTATTTACAATCTGTAAACTAACAGCGAGCAGAAAACAACCAACTAACTAACCAAACAACCCTTTCCCACCCCAAAAACAAATGAAACTGTTATAAAGAGGGAGGAAAGCATAAATTGAGTGCTAAAAGTTAACCTGTTTCCCCCTCAGTTCCTTACAGTTATAAAAGAAAGTTGCCATTTCTGTCCCTAAAGTGAGGCAGGCTTCTAAGACAGCCCCCATTGTCTGGGATCCTAAAATTCACATACTGTGCAATCTCCTGAATCTAGTGCATGGACTAGATTCAGTGACTTACTCTAATCAATAAACTGTTAAAAGTGATGGAATGTCACTTATGCGATATAGTTGCAAAAGGTATGTCTTTCATCTTTCTGGTAGACTCTTTACTGCCTTTTCAACATGCATGCTTTGATGAAATAAGCTCAATGCCGGAAAGGCCCACTGGCAATGAACTGTGGTCCTCAGCTCAACTGTCCACAAGAAGCTGAATCCAAGTGAGCTTGGAAGCAATCTTTTCCCAGTCAAACATTCAGAGGAGGCCTCAGTTCCTAGCCAACACCTTGATTATGGCCTCTGACAGACTCTGAAGCAAAAGCCCATGTAATTTGTGCCCAAATTCCTGAATCACAGAAATTGTCAGACAGTAAATGTGTGTTGTTATAAGCTACTACATTCTGGACAATTTATCATGTAGTATAGAAAACTAATGCAGACCCCCAAAAATGTCCTCCTGAGAGTTAGAATATATTCCAATTCATCTAGGATCAACAAAAATTCTATTAACAATATTTTTCCAACAGTAACACAGCTATCTGTGAGTAAATGGAAAGCAGTGACTTTGTCACTGTGCCATTATCTTTTAGTTTTAATAGAAATCTATGGCTGCAGAGTAAATTCCCTTAATCTTTTTGGAATAAGCCAATATTTAAAGATAATATGATTATATATAATCAGTTCCTGTGTACAGCTGGTGACAATTTTAGGGTACTCATATATAACCTTTTTAAAAGTAAAAGTTCTCTAGAATAAATTAAATAAGTGCCTTAAAAGCTACATCAGGATTTCTCTCAGTAACTTTTGTAGACATGTAGAATATATTACAAAGATCAAGAAACTGCAAATCTCAAATTAAATAAAACATATATTGAATGCATTATAAAATCCAGACTGTTTAAAGATGAAGATAAAGTTAGAATAACTATAATTTTTTGAAATATAGGGAGACATTTTGGAAAGATTCTGGGACTCAGTATTCAGTTAGGTTTAGATCTGGCAATCATTAGATATGTGAGAGCCAATTTAGTGTGGTGAGTGGGAACATACATTTTGAAACCAGCCAACCTCAGTTATTATTCTTGCTCTGCCACCTACAGCTTTGAGGCATTGGGCAATCTCTTCATGCTTGTTTCCTCACCTCCAAAATGAAGATAATAAGAGCATCTACTTCAGATGAGGATTAGAGGAGATAAGACACATGTAGCATTTGAAATAGTTTCTGGCAGATGGTAGAGGGTTAAAAAATGCTAGCTAAACTACAAAAATGATCCTATGAATATAACGTACCTCTATGCATCATGGGTTTTCAAATTACAAAATAAGAGCTTGAATAAGACAAATTTTCAATGTAATTTTCAGTCTTAAAATCTTGACTGTTTTTGTTTACATTCACTGAAAATAGTTGAAAACAGTAGAAAAGGTGTATTTATTCTTTTATTCATTCAATCAATGTATATTTATCATGTTCCTATTATATTCTAGGTGGTGTACTAGATGCTGATAATACTATGATAAAAACCTATCCTTGACTTCTAGGAGTGGATCTGGAGAACTAGCATAAGGTAATTGTCAAGATCCCTGCCTCTGGAAACAGACTCTCTGAATTTTAGGGTTTTAAGATGTTGGGCAATTTTCTTAATTCTCAGTGCCCCAACTTCCTCTCCTTTGAAATGGGAATAATAGTTACAATCCCATAAATTTATTGTGAGGGTCAACTGAGTGAATACAGGTAAAACTCATACATGGAACTTGGAGTACCATAAGTATTCAATAAATACCACTATTGTCAGGAGAAAAGCCAGGCAAGAAGTTAAGCACAGTGCGGTAAGTGTGTTGATGTTGAGGTGGTGGGAGAGGACTGTGCAGTGCACAGGGAGCTAGAGCAGTAAAAAAAAGAGGAGGCCAAACAGCATGGGACACTCAAGAAGGTTTTCCAGAGGAGCCAATATTTGATCTCATATAAAATAATTAAGAGAAGTGGCTGAAAAGGGTAGTTATAGTATAGTAAAATATTTCATTGTGTCAGAGTAAGAGCAATAGCTCTTAGTCATTCCCCTCCATGAGAGAAGTGGGATTTGATTTGGAATGAAAAAGATTCAGACAGGCTCAGTGGAATAACTACGTATAAATATGTAGAAGTAAGAATTCAAAACGCCCTAAGAAGCATCAAATATATTCAGAATTAATATCAGAACTTTATGGTCTAAGTTGCTAACTTAAAAAAAAAAAATTCTCCATTGAAAAAAAACAAATGCTTTGTTCAAGAAAAGCCCACAAAATTGTCAAACTGCTGCGTATTAGTAAGAAATGTTAGGGATGCTTTTTGGCTCTTCTGGGTCTGGAAATGTTGTTACCTGGTCATGGTAAGAACTAATCACAGTGAATTTTTCATTAACAAATATAAAACCAATTGGACTGGACTAATTTAAAAAGCATATATCTTTAAGTTGTATATTTTCATACACTTTGATTGATGCTGCATTTCGCAATAAAACATTTTTAAATGAAAAATATTTCAATGTGAAATATTATAGTACAACTGAATTTCATGAAAAGTCACCAAAAATCTACTCTGCTCAATATACATTGAATGACGAGTCTAAGTTTATACTCTGTTCTTTAAACACACGTCTTAATTTTCAAGTAAATGCAAAATAGTACTAAATAGCATCCCTCAAGATTGCAGCCATATGCTAGGAAGAATAATCCAGATAACCATATTATTCTCTTGAGAGACTTGATTCTAAATACAATCCGAACAGGTAGCATTTCAAATGCAATTTTGGGCAAGAGACCACTGCGTTTCTTCTGCCACCACATCATTTACCTATCACTTCCCACAGAGTAACTATCTTCAAATAGGAAGCTGCCAAGTGAACATTAATTTAACATGCTGCTAGAAGGTGCAGTTCTAGGAACAAGTTCCAGGAAGGACTTCTATCTGAGAGGGCTAACATTCTCCTCTGGTAGCCTTTCCATTGTCCTTCCATACAGAGCCATTTCTGGCATTGACGTATTTGAGCAGACTGTGTAACTATCCATCAGGGTCATTATAATGTGGATTGTGAGAACTATCCAGCAGAGCTATTATAATGTGGATTGTGAGAGGTTGGAATAAGAAGTTTTTTGTATGGAGAGAGAAGGTGATCTAAAAGACGTATAAATTTTTACTTAAGGTTAGGATACAATTCAATTACTTAAATATCCATTTACTGAGTATAAAATGTAAATTAGGAATATAAGTCCTGTTTATCTCATTGTTTGGAAGTCCTGTTTATCTCATTGTCTTGGTGAAATTACTAACAGAGCTCTCTTTCTATCTCAAAAAGGCCCATAGTAGGCACTAAAGAATATAATTCTTTTTATAGGGGCATGCCTCAAGGAGTCTGTGATCCAGCTCCACAGAGATGGACAGTCTGGATTCCATGGCTGGCAAGAACAGTTTCTGGTTTTCCAACTAAAGAGGCATTTTACCCTACTAAAAGCTAGTGTTATCTATTGCTCCTCAAATTCCAACCCTAAACTTGCCAGGCCTGGCCTACTTCATTCACTTTATGTAGGTTATAGTGAGAACATAATTAAGGAAAGGGAATCATTCATAAAGCCAAGGAGAATCCAAGGATTTCAGCATCTGCCTGAACACTGGTTGTTAAAAATTATAATCTAGGCAGGGTGCAGTGGCTCATGCCTATAATCCCAGCACTTTGGGAGACCAAGGAGGGTGGATCACTTGAGATCAGGAGTTCGAGACCAGCCTGGGCAACATGGTGAAACCCAGTCTCTACTAAAAAATACAAAAATTAGCTGGGCGTGGTGGCCGGTGCCTGCAATCCTAGTTACTTGGGAGTCTGAGATAGGAGAATTGCTTGAAACCAGGAGGTGGAGGTTGCAGTGAGCCGAGACCACACCATTGCACTCCAGCCTGGGCAACAAGAGTGAAGCTCCATCTCAAAAACAAACAAACAAACAAAATTATAATTGAGAAATATTCAAATTCAATCTCTTACTCTTCAGCCCCACCACTACTACCTTAGGACTTCATTCCCTCTTGCTTGGGCTATAAGTACAATGATGAAATGCTAATTCTCATTCATGTCATATTCAACATCATGGCTTGGTTGAAGATTTGGAACACAGTCTTGTCAAATGTGCAGATAACCAAAGTTGTGATTAAAATTTTAAAATAACTAAAAGAGTGGTTTGGAATGTTCTGAACATAAGGAAATGATAAAGACCTAAGGTGACAGATGCAATTACCCTGATTTGCTCATTACACACTATATGCCTCTATCAAAAGATCACATGACCCCATACACAGTTGCACATAATGACACAACTATTAAGTACTTATAATTAATAAAAATGCTATATATATATATATATATATATGTATAATCTGTTGTACAAGGGGCTCAAGATTCTTACAGTTTTCAACAGGCTTCAACACTGGGCCCACTGATAAAGTACAATTTAATATAGATAAATTGAAAGATCTACCTTTAGCTTAAAACAAAAAAAAAAAAGTATGGATAAGAAAGAACAGGTATAAAAGTTGTTCACATAAAGAAACCTGGGGGCTTAATTGGGATTGTATGATCCAGTGGTGTGGTAAAACTACTAAGAACAGTTAAAGTCTAGGTTGAAATAAAAGAAGTAGAATGTCCTTGGGACAAAATAGACCCCTGGTTTTCTGCACTGTTAGAAACGTGATCTTGTGTGCAGTCCTGAAAATACTGTGCTTAGCTCTATAGTTTAAGGTAAAATTGACAAGACAATGGCAATTGAAACAGATAAAGATGGAAAGAATGCATAGAGTTGAGTTCATAAGAAAAAGTTACCTCTACAATTGGTATATTTGGGCTATGTGTACACAGCCAGTTTTCCTCCCCATCTTGCTAAATTGTTTGAGAGTCAAATCCAAGTGGTAAAAAAGAGAATAATAATTATAGTTGTATGCATGAAGCAAAAGGAAATGTTAGGGAGTTAAAATAGCCTTCCTAAAGTACTACAACAACAATAATGATGTAATAGCAGACCACTGATAAATTAGTGTTTTCTGTGTACTCAAGTGTGTTAGCACTTTAAACAGGTGTGCTTTGACTCTTGCATAAATCCTAGATGATAGACAGTATTAAATCCCTTTTATCAGATGAGAAATCTGATGCTCAGAAAGAGCAAGTTGCATAAAGTTACTTTTATCCCACATGTTTGAAAGCATTTGTGTAGAAGAAAGACTTATTCTTTCCAGAGGGAAATGAATGGAATCTACAACTTGATACAGAATACAATTTCCTAGAATTATTTACAACTGCAGTAGAGTGGAGTTGTCTGCCTCACCTAATAATCAGTTCTCCTTTGCTGCACATGATCAAGCCAAGGTGAACTGTCAGGGACAGAATCTACAGAAACAAAGTATTCCTGTGCTTACTGGGAGGTGAGGTTAAATAACCTTCAGGTTTCCTTCCAATATATGGGTTTATTATTCTGATGCTGAGAAATGGGGCACTTTTGTTGCCTTGGCATTACATACTATTTAGGTCAAGTCAAAATGAATTAAATAATAAATACATTACATTAAATTAAAAAGTCATTCAAACCAGTTGCTGGATGAACTGACAGCCTTCTTCAATCAAAATAGTCATTCAAATTGTCCTGTGTAATCATATCCTTTAATCTACCTATCCTTTAATCTAATTCTGTGATTGGTTACATTTCATTTGGATTTCTTATTTTTAAGGCAATTTTATATCATCTACATATAATATTAATAGCAAGATTAATAACAGGGTTTTTAACCACAAGTTATAGAGTATAATTACTTCAAAATCTGAATGGGGTAAGCCTCTATTACTTCTGAAAGTACATTCATATCACTACTGAAATAAAATTTTATACAAAATATGGCAATATAAAATAAGAAGCCTCTTGAACGTGGCTTCTCTCTGGAATATAAATTCCTCAAATATTACAGGAGGCTTGCTGTAAGTGGAGGGAATCCTTCTGATTGAGATCAAATCACATTGAGTTCATAAGAGCAAGTTACCTGAACAATTGGTATGTTTGGGCTATGTGTACAAAACCAGTTTTACTCCTCTGTTCTTGCTAATTGTTTGAGAGTCAAATCCAAGTGGTAAAAAAGAGAATAGTAACTATAGCTGCATGCATGAAGCAAGAATAGTGAAACTGAGAGAACCTAGAGCACGTACTTATTAGTTGGTGAGGAAGAACCATAAAACTACAGGGTTTTCTTCATATAGACACAAAGGCAGATATAGGCTATAGCAGTACAAATTTAACTCATTCATTTAGTACTTTTTCTTCTTTTTGAAAATATTTCTAGTGTCTACAGTGTGTCGTAAGTGCCAGTGGCAGGCATGAAAAACTTCTAAGAACCAGTCTCTAGTAACTAGGGTTCACATTTAAAAGAATGCAAAGTGAATTTTCAGTAGCTGAAGAGTTTATATCTTGACCAAATCCAATCCTTTATTTTGTATTCTCATCGTCGTATGTATCTTTTCTTTGTTAACTTAAAATTATTTGTGTGACCCCTTGATTGATACTCAGTTCCTCACTGGCGTTTACATCCATGAGGGGAGAGATGATGTTTGTACTGACCTTTGTCTCCAGAGCTTGGGGTACACAATGCTTGGGGTATACATGATACCACCCAATAAATATTCAGCAAATAAATTAATAAATGCAACCTTGGAGAAAAAAAATTTTATTAACTGCAGGCTTTATAAGCCATATGCACTAGCTCTGGGACAGGCTTTAATAAACACGAAGAAAGTATTTGTAGAAAAGTGCAAGGCAAAACCATTCTCACACTGTTGGGGAAAAACTACCATTAACTATATCATCTTTGAAAACTAAGAAGAGCAATAAACCCTACACATCCGCCTTAAATTGGCCAAAAATCTCGAACATTTTTCCATCCCTACTTTATGCAATTTTATCACTGCAATACACTTTTTTTCTGTAAAGCTGAGCTAGATTTCTGGCTTTTCAAATTGTTCTTCATAAGCTCCTAACACACAACAGATTTGTCATGAGTTACCAAGCAATAAGAATTGGCATCAGGCAATATGGATAACACCACCATACCACATCTTAAAAATACCTTTTCACTAGGCATACAAAAAGATAACGTGATACAGATTTTTCAGGCTTGCTTAAATGTTGCCTTTAACGACTCTCTCTAGGCTAAAATGAGCAGAGAATACTCCACAGTTGATCTGTGTACAATCTGTAAAATGTTCATTACAACTGTTACAGAATAGAGGCATTGAGACCATATCCATATTCACACACAAAAAAAATACTTTACAGCTCTGATATAATATTTTTAAAGTTTGAAAATATTTTGTTTTATAATAAATATTCAATAAAATGATATCGTTCTAATTTTTTGTTGTACAATGAGTAGCCTTTTTAATGACAGACAAAGGAAATTAAAGAAAACTTCTATACATCCATTCAATTTTGAAGCCTGTAGCTTCAAGGGCTTGAAACAAAGACATTTGTAGAGGTTGTGATTATGTTAAGTATGTGCTGTTGGCAAATATACTGATTTTTAATTTGGATTATTGCAGGGGGATAAGAGAATACATCAGATTATAGCTAATGTATCCTCAGTGACCTGGTAAATTCATTTTTATATGCTCACAAAGGTCAGTGTTTTTTAGAAACAAACTTTCCTACTTATCAGTATCCTGTCACCCACACACATTAGAAAGTGTCACACGTTTTGATGTCTAGTAGGAAAAGCTTGATCTCTCTGTATTTCAGTAAGATTTTAAAGAATTATTCAGATTGGAGAAGTTTGAATCTATTTTTCTGCAGGCCTTTTCTTTTTCAAATGGCTTACTGTATGGAATAAGTATGCTTAGCCAAGCTATTGTCATATTTTATTGAGAAAATATTCATGTTACAACAGAATTATCTGATTTATCATCTTAAGGTCTGTAGAAATCCACTGCATACACAACCATGTTTGTCTATAAAATTCAGAGCAGCAAACATGGGAGTTGTTTGCATGTTTGCTTATTTACTTATTTCTTCATTTTATTAACTAATATCCATACTTTTGAGATTTCCTAATGTTCTTTTTTGGTCCACAATCCCATCCAGGATACCACCTTACATTTCGTTAAGCTCCTCTCGCTTTTTTGATGACCTAAACATTTTAGAGGAATACTTCACAGGTATTTTGTAAAAACAGTGTCACTAAATTGAGAGTTTTCTAACGTTTTTGTCATGATTAGATTGAAGCTACGGGTTTTGAAAAAGAGACCACAGAAGAAAAGTGTCATTCTGTAGTATTGTCGTAACCTTGGTAAGCAGACAGGCTATCAACATGACTTATCTCTGTTGACACTGACTTTGATTTCCTGGCTTGAGGTCGTGTTTCTCAAGTTTCCCTTTTCCCTCTTTCACCACAGGGCTCTTTAGAGGAACCATTATGTGCCATCCACACTCAGTGAATGGGGAGTTATGCTCACCTCCTTGATGATACAGCAGCTACATAAACTATTTTAAATTCTTCTTCATAGGAAGCTTTTTCACTGGTATTTGAACAAGGGACTCTTAAATCAATCATCTGATTATCAACAAACCTTATAGGCTAAGAATGGCACTTATGCTTATTGGGTATCATTTTAAAAATATTTAAAAAATAAGAAATGGTTATAATTTGTTAATCATATTATATATGCCACACTTTGCTATTAGGCATTCTGTGATTCCCATCTCATAAAATGACCATAAGAACTTTAGGAGGAAAGCCTTATTATTCTCATTTCATAGATGCAGAAATTTGAAGTTGCAAAGGTAAAGTAGCCTGCCCAATTAACACCTATAACCCAACACTTGCTGAAAGGAAAACTACTCACACATACACACACGCACACACACATACATACATATATATAAGAACGTTATGTCTTATAAAATAACACCTTCCCATACAACAGATGCAGGAAGCATGGCAAAGACTGTGATTTATCTTTTTCTTAAAGAAAAGAAATGTTGGCTAACTGGAGGTTTCTGATTTTGCCCCATTCATTTCCCATCATAAAGAGGGTAAATGACTCCTCATTTCCACTACCCCTGGCATTGGCCATCCCTGGTTTGAGCTCTCCAGTTCCAGGGGTTGTGGTCATTTAAGCGAATAAGACTTCATGACATAAAATCATAAGAATGTATGAGGAGTGTGTGTGTTTTAAGAGGATGTAAATTTCCCAGTGAACATACTTTATTTCTAGGCATATATGTGTTTACTTAAATATCTACATGGTTCATGTAACAAGACTATTATTCTCGCTCAGCAAACATGGAATTTGTTTTCACAGAACCAGATTTCCATTCAAACATTTTATCATAAACTGGCAGAACTACCAAGGCATGCATATCCTTAATATTAACTAGGAATTTCTTCTTGCTATACAAAGTCACAAAAAAGCTTTATAAGGCATAATCCACTTGGTATATGATGAAGAACATTTCACAGTTTGCTATTACAGAATGCACATGCCTACAAATGTGTAATGACCCAATTGAAAACACAAGGTCAGAGTCAGGTTGTCTAAAGGAAAAGAAAAGCTCATATGAGACATCTTGGTGAGCAAATATCATTCAACTTACCTTAAAGCCTCTTAGAACAGACTCTTGGTACTTAAGTTGATTCTTTACTGAATTTGTTAATGCCTTTATTTTCAAAACGAAATCATAGAGCTTTACTTTTTCAGTAGAATTCACTCAATTCTCAAGGATCAAACTGACTTGAGAATAAAATCATTCCTTTACATAAATATGTATGTAACTCAAACAGTGCAGTGTATATTCTGCGTGACAGTACTGTACAAGTCACAATGTAAGGCTCATTAATCTTAGACGTAGTAAGTAATTTAACTCGAGTCCTGGAACATTCTGTGCTGTAAAACCTGCAAATGCATAGGGTATACAAAATAATAGGGGACAAATGGAACTCTTTATGTCTATCTGAGTCGATAAATTCTAAAGCAACTTAGGATCGTCCTTTCCTTCTCTCATTTAGAAAAATGAGAATGGAGTCAATCTCATGTTATGTAATATTAAGACTTACTCTTAAAGTCATATGAAATTAATAGTTCCATATGACACAAATGCAGAAATATTTGCATTTTTTAAATTTAGTACTTATTTCCTGAGCAACGCACTTTTGTGGTGACCCCAGTTCTAAAATCCCAGTGTTATCTTTGATGAAGACTTCTGGTTTATTTTTATTTACTTATGTTCATTATGATTTTTCCCCTCAGAATTCAACCTGTTCCCTAGTTCTCTAGGTGCTTCTCCCTCCTTTGCTTACCTTATTACTGTATTACTTTAGTGAAGTGTCAGGGCTGTGTAGACCACTCTCCCTGCATCTCAGCTTCCAATTATCCACCCTTGCATAATGCGACCACAGAATCTAAACCCATTGCTTCACTACTATTACTGTTTATGCATAAGTCATAAACAGTAATAAAATTTGATAGTAAGTTTCTTTTTTGCCACCTTCCCTTTAAAAGTTTGACAGTAAGTTTCTATCATCTTTTTTGCCACCTTCCCTGTAAAATTCCATTCCCTAAGAGTGAGTTTCCTAACCTACCACACCTATTCATTCATTTATCCCTGTGGTCATATGTCCATTCACCTCTCCATCAATCCGTTTATTAACTACAATATGGAGGATACAGCAGGAGAGAGGCAGGGAATTTGTTTTTGGATAAAGTTAAGGACAAAGAATAAATCAAGATGTTGTAACAGAATTGCTACATTTAGACATGGCTAGAACATAAAGAACAATGGAGAAATTGTGAAAGATGAGACTGGAGTGGAAAGCCAAGGCCACATTATAGAGATAGAATTAAGAGTTTGAACTTCATTCTGAGGATACCATAGGTCCATTGATGTGTTTTCACTAGGGTAATGGCATGATTAGTTCTGATTTTTTTTGAAAAGCTCTGGCTGTCAATTTAATTCGCATTGGGATAGATATTAAGATCTTGTGAAGTAATTTCATACTTATCATCTCACATAATCATAACTTCAATCTCTCTCCTATATTTGTTCCCATTTTCTTTGGTACATTAAGTCTTAGAGAATTTAACCTTGATTTTATATTCTATAAAACTAGCTCATTCACTTACATTCTGTTTTATAACTTCTGTTTGTCTCAAACAAAATTTCTTAAATGTATTTCTTCCTTTGAATATAAAGAATAAAATTAGCCAAGGATATTGGACTACCTGACTCAAATTCTTTCTCTGTAATCAACCATTATTAGTACTTTCAACATAAACCTTTACACCAAAGTAGAGAAAAAGGGAAGTAAGAAATGAAAGTCGGTATAAAATGAATAAATGACCATCACATGAGAAAAATAAATTGAGAGCTGGTCTTACAGGAAGGAAGCTGCTTAGGCAGTAAAAACTGAAGTTACCAATGGAAAAAAAACCCTGTTCCAAAATATTTCTTCTAGATTTTTTTTCTACAAGATTGTGCTACTATTTCTGAAGATCTTTTAATATTTGTTTTCCCTGCAACAGTAATTTTGAAAAATAATGAAAATTTTAATATAGTCAAAATTTCATGGAGTCAAGATCCCATCATTTTTTTTTAACTTCAATCCCACTTCTTTTTACTTGGCCTCAGTCTAAATAAACCTGTTTTAAAAAAAAATCTGCCAGGTGCAGTGGTTCTTGCCTGTAATCCCAGCACTTTGGGAGGCTGAGGTGGGGGAATCACCTGAGGTTAGGAGTTCGAGACCAGCTTGGCCAACATGGCAAAACCCCACTCTACTAAAAATGCAAAAATTAGCCTGGTGTGATGGTGGATGCCTGTAGTCCCAGCAGCTCAGGGAGGCTGAGGCAGAAGAATAGCTTGAACCTGGGAGGCAGAGATTGTAGTGAGCTGAAATTGCACCACTGCACTCTAGCCTGGGCAACAGAGTGAGACTCCATCTCAAAAAAAAAAAAAAAAAAAAGGAAATTAAAGGATTAAAAGTTGCTTTCATTATAAAAGTGGCAATGCTTATATCGTACAATATACATAATCTGCATAAAAGAGAAAATTTTTTAAATTCTTCAATTTTTTCATTAAAAATTAATCATTGTGAATGTTTTGGGTTTGCTCCCTGTCAATATTTATATGTGCATGTTTACAAATTCACACATATTTATCACCACCCCTACACACAAACTCAGTGCTATAACATACATACAGCTTTTATAAATTGAGGAAAACAACAATATGTGTGTACAGAGTTGTGAAAATCAAATAAAATAACATCCTAAAGTATCTGTCCCAGAGTTTGGTTCATACTAAGTGCCCAAAATATTAGCTATTATTTCAGTTATTCAGGTGTATAACCTACGTGGTCACACAACATCTGGTGGGCATCTTCTCTGGTTAAAATATGATTTTTAACACCTGCAGTCATGGGGTCACTGAAGACATGGTATTTCGTCTGAGCATCCTGGGTTGGAGTGTCTAACGGTTCTGCCATTTACTACTTGTGGGAGCTCCTCATTCAAAACTTTTGGGTAATGTTTATCGTTCAGATTTTTTTGTTTTGGGGATTAGAAGTCAAGTGTGCAAGGTATCAGAATAAGCACCAAATCAATAATACCAATTGTTTCCAGTGTTCTGGTATGATAGCTGCAATGAGCATATTCACGTGTGCTGCTTTATCCTTCTGTTAATTATTTCCTTGGGAATGATTCCCAGAAATTGGATTATTGAGTAAAAAGATTTGAAAATAGTTATGTTTTTTGTATTTACTGTTATTCTCTTTTCCAATAGGTTTCAACCAATATATAATGTAATAAGCAAAGCACCTCATATATTTAAAGAATGTTCCTATACCTGTTTCATTCAAGTCTAGATCCTAGGCTCAGCAGTTAAGAAGGGGAAAATCTGGGATGGATTTTATTGCAGGAATTTCAAACCACTGGGAATTGAACAGATGGTGCTAGCTCATTTTACATTTGAGAGATCACCAGTCAGCCATACTCAGTAACAGCTTTCAGAAACATCTGGATTTAAACTTACAGTCTAAACATGACAGGTTAAGTAGTATAGAGTTATAAAATAAATTCATGACTAGATTCTCAAAAATCCAAATTCCCTGAGATTTTTACAATTTTTAATGATCAGAAAAGTTTCAAACAATGTAAGCATTAAGAATCACATAAACTACATAGTACATCAATTTGATATTGTGGAATTCCAAGTTTGGATGGTCTATGAAGCTTTTAAAAATACTATTCTGAAGGTAAAAAAATACAACAATTTTACTCAAGGCAGCACAAAACTATATGTAGTCTTCCAGTTATAGTTATTAAATCTTACTAAATTTATGTGAAACTGAAATAGTTAACTTTTTAAGAATAGAGAGAGGAAATAAAAAAAATTGCCTAAAAACCAACACTTATGACATTTTATCCATGCCATAAGTCTTACTGGAATGCAAGCTTCTGGAAGGCAGACCTCAGATCTAATTACATTGTTTTTCAATGTTTGGTATAGTGATAGGCACTGCATGTATGTCTAGGTAAATGGTGACTGTTCCAGTCACTACTATTGATTTAATATACAGGGGGTCTTCAAAAAATTAATGGAAAGTGCATAGTATGAAAAAAGCTATGCATGGATTTTAAAAATTTTGCACAAAAACACATCTGTACTAACTTGTAACATGTTTGAACAGGATCTAGTTTGAGCCACTATGAAGAATAAGATATCTGTTTGAAAAGAGCCCTTATTAAAACAACATGAATTCTGCTAAAATTGAAGCAAGAACAAACATCAAATTTTTGGTGAAGCTTGGTGGAAGAATGGTGAAATCATTAATGCTTTTCAAAATTTTATGGGGACAATGCCCCAAAGTAATCAGCAGTTTACAAATGGACAACTTATTTTAAGGGACAGAAAATGTTGAAGATGAAGCCTGTAGTAGCAGATTATCCACATGCATAACATTTTTTCTTTGTTTATGCCTAATTGAAGGGGATCAACTGCTAACAGCATGAACAACAGCAAACAACACCACAGTCATTTCAATGTGTTCAGTTTACACATTTCTGACTGCAAAATTAAAATTGAGCAAATTTTCCACTCAACTTCATAAGTTCAAAACTATTGCACCCAGATCAACTGTAGACATAAGCAGAGTTTTCAATGGAAATTTTAATTTAAACAAGGGTAATTGAGATCCTAAAGAATTTCTTTTAAGAATTGTAACAGGAGATGGAACATGGCTTCACCAATATGATCCTGAAGATAAAGCACAATCAAAGCAATGGCTACCAAGAGGTGGAAGTGGTCCAGTCAAAGCAAGAGTGGACCAGTCAAGAGCAAATGTCATAGCAATAGTTTTTTGGGATCGAGGCATTTTATTTGTTGACTTTCTGTAGGACCAAAGAATCATAACATCTGCTTATTTTGAGAAAGCTTGCCAATGCTTAGCATAAAAACACACAGGAAAACTTTAGCAGAGTCCTTCTTCAGCACTACAATGCTCTTGCTAATTCATCTCATGAAACAATGACAATTTTGCGAGTTTCCATGGAAAAGCATTAGGCATCCACTTTGCAGTCCTGATTTAGCTCTTTCTGACTTTTTTTCCTAATCTTTAAAAATCTGTAAAAAGGTACTGTATTAGTCCATTCTCACACTGCTATGAAGAAATACCCAAAACTGGGTAATTTATAAAGAAAAGAGGTTTAATGGACTCGCAGTTCTTCATGTCTCAGGGGAGGCCTCATGAAACTTAATCGTGGCAGAAGGCACCTCTTCACAGGGCTGCAGGAAAGAGAATGAGTGCTGAGCAAAGGGGGAAGCCCCTTATAAAACCATCAGATCTAGCGAGAACTCACTCACTATCCTGAGAACAGCATGGGAAAACTGCCCCCATAATTGAATCGCCCCCTACAAGGTTCCTCCCACAACACATGAGTATTAGAGTTACTACAATTCAAGATGAGATTTGGGTGGGGCACAGCCAAACCATACCAGGTACTTATTTCCCTTCAGTTCATAATGTAAAGAAGACTGCATTGATATGACTAAATTTCTGGACCTTCAGTTCTTTAGGGACAGACAAATGGCTGGTATCATGGCTTACATGAGTGTCTAAAACCTGACAGAGCTTATGTTAAGAAATAAAGTTTACATTTTCATTTTTATCTTTCAGTTATTTTCTTCTATAAATTTTTTGAAATTCATCATATTACCCTCCAAATTTAGTGGTTTGTAACAACCATTTGATTATGTCCGTTGGGCTCTCAGACTCTATGTGTCAGGATTTCAGAAAAGTAGGGATGGGTTGTTTCTACTCCATGATGTTCTGGGCCTTTTTCAAATTCAGAGATAATGCAAAGAGTGGGGGCCAGAAAGCTCTGAAGACTCATTTACTCACATATCTAGAGCCTGAGTTGAGATGGCTCAAATATGGAGATTCACTAACCACAGCACCTACACATGCCTTCTCCACATGGCTTGACTTCTTTACAACACCATGGCCTTGGTGCAGATGGACTTCTAACACAGTAGCTCAGGGCATGAGTATTGTAGTGCACAATATGGGAACTCAGTTCCCCTTTGTGGCCCAGCCAGATGCAAGAGGAGGGGGGATCTCTTCATGAGAAGGTGGCATATAAGACAGGAAGTGCTATTATAATCATTTACCAGCTAGTCCTGTTCTCTCCCTATTGCTTGTACTTTTTCTATCTTGCTAATTTTTTTAACTGTATTTCTTTACATAATTTTATTACTCAAACATTGTGGGTTAGGTGCATTTTGTTCTAACTTTTAAAAACTATATATAATTTGTTAAACTATATCTTCCTTAAAGATTCCAAAACACCTCCACTGAATGAATGGGTTGGAATGATGTGTCTTTCTGATGAAAAATCACCACTTTGCCATTGATTTCTCAAATGCCCAGTAATCAGAGGAGGAACAAACACAGGTTAATCTCATTTTTCACAAGAAGCTATTTTGTGTCTGACCAGAAAAGAAATTTTCAAAATATTTGGCGAAGTATTAGAAACATAAAAAAACTTTAAAATTGGCTTATAGAGTTTATTTGAATTCTTTAGTTGTTTATATCTTTTTGGCCATGATCTTTAAATTAGATCCAATGGAAGACATTTCAAAATAGTAGGATACTCTATAGAGATAATTTATGTTCAGGGTAACTCATTTCCCTAATGATCTTTTCCTTGAAAATTGCCCAAGTTTGATTTGTGAACTCAAAGTATGTAAGCTTTAGTCTCATATGAAACATAATAATCATAAAAATAAAAATTTCTTTTTCCTCTTTGACAGGAAGATTTCTTAGTTTCTATATATATTCAATTCTCAGTTACGGGCTTTCTTTGTTGAAGGCTGATTATGAGATCCCGACTTCAATTGTCAGCTTTAATCATTTATTTTAACGAAGGTCTCTTTAGTACATTAGTTTATCTTGACTGTCAATAAGAGATACCGACAGTTTCACTTTCACAAGTGTTTATTATTTTTCTTTTGTCTAAGCATAGACCTGAGATCAATGACTACTTTTTTTTTAATATTCTTATCATATTGATGAACTTTTTTAAAAAATCAAAACTCATATGACATAAGGTCTTTCAAATGATGACTTTTCCCCAGAATACTTCAAATAGTACCTCAATTTATAAATATTGAAAATATTAAATGATTCTCCTCTATTGACTATATTTTATTTTTATTTGGTTTTTAGCTGAAAGAAAGATAAAAAGTATAACCTAATACTATAATGGGGTGTTCCTGAACAAAAATACAGATAAGCTAGTTTAAAATATTATCTTTATCTTTATACTCATATCAAGATAACTCCAACTAAGGCAATTTGTCTTAGTAGCTCATTTATTTAAAAAGAAAAGTTAAGACAGCAATGAATTATTTGCCTCTGACATATTTGTGAAAGTTTTGTAAGGATTGTTCTGGGATGGGAATGATGCCTAGGAAGCATTTTCCCTAACAGCAGACTTCTTACAGCAATTTATATACATGTATGGTAAATTATTCTCATTGCCAAAGAAGATTATTTAGCATGGATAGATTCTCTGAAAACATATAAGACAGCATCATTCATCTGAATCTCTTCCCTTAGAATTTGTTGTAATTTGTAAAGGAAAAGTGAAAGAGGCAAGAAGAGTAAATGGCTTCAGATTTAACCACTCAGAGAATGGGTTCAAATTCTGCAATCTGCCTCAAAGTAAATGTGTAACCTCAAAAATCATTTGACTTCAGTGGCCCTCAGTTTTCTTACCTGTAAAGTGGGTTCGATAATACCTGCTATGTTTTAAAATATTTGTTTGAGTGATGACACTGTCTACTAAGGTAGACTTATTAATACCTTATATTTTTTTAATCATTTTTTTTCTTTTCGTTTTTGGAGAGAGTTTTACTCTGTCACCCAGACTGGAGTGCAGGGCTGCAATCCTAGCTCACTGTAGCCACACCCTCTGGGGCTCATGTGATCCTTCTACCTCTAGAGTCACTGGGACTACAGGCATGTGCCACCACACCAGCTAATTCTATTTTATTTTGATAGAGACAAGGTTTCACCATGTTGCTCAGGCTGGTCTTGAACTTTTGGGCTCAAACAATCTACCAACCTCAGCTTCCCAAAGTGCTGGATTATAGATGTGAGCTACCGTGTCTGGCAGAAAAGTCATTTTCATACTTTCTTATGTGACATCCAGTATCTATTGTGCTCTTTGCAGATAAATTATTTTGCACATAAAGCAATAGCAATTTCACTGGTAGAAAATGTGATTATCAGTGAGATAAGCATGTATCTCATACAATGCAAGTTGTACAACTAAACATGAGAGGTCACTTCCCAGCTTCCTTTAATATGTATTTGCTATATTGTCAGCTATCTCCTGAGAGGAGATGACAAATATCACACACAATAGATGGAAGATGACAAACATGGAGACAATAAAGCAAGAAATGCTTAAAGTTGAGAAAGTTGTACTCCATAACTTAATAGTTTCTCACACGTTGGGGTGATGTCTCTGTTATTCAGCATTAGCACAAGAATCCTTCAGACCACTTCACTGACCAAATAGTGGCCTCCAAAGAGCTTGAGCAATACAGCATGTGTTGATTCATAAACACTTCCTAATAGTATCTACTGGGCACCTACAATACCCACACACCACAGACAGTATTCAATAGACAACGCAGGTCAAGCAAGTGAATTTGCACGGAGTTATTTGTTGTACTGTTCTAATAGGTTTTACTTTACCTCACCATGCAAAGGTGGGTGAAAAGGATGACTGAAATCTATTTTGTCCCCATCCTGCTTTGTCCTCTTTGGGTCTCTATGGAGAAGAATAGACAGCAGGAAGTTAGGGTAGCTTAGAGTCTCCCTGACTCATGCAATTGACACTCAGCAAGGGAAGCAGCAACACTTAAAGCCCAAATTTTGAGTGTCCAGGACAGAAAGAGAGGAAGAACTACCACAATTATCTACAAGTAGCAATGTTCTTGGCTTGGGCCCAGAATACCAGGAATATTTTCATTAATAGGGACAATGATAAATAAAATAGGAAGTGAGATAAGAGGTCATTGCCTAAGGAAACAAAGATTTTCTTCTCATTTTTACAACTCTGCAAGTGACCCACAAAAGGAAGTGCAGGCAAATAATATTTTAAGTTCCAGAATGCGCTTTCAGTTTTCTAAGCAGGATTGCCTACAGATAAATCCAAGAGGGAGGCCATTACATTCAATGGAAGGTATTTAGAAAAGGCGACTTCACCCCATGTAAAGCAATTGTAAGCCTTTCTTTGTGTTTTAGAAGTTTTTAGATAAGTAGTCAAACTCAATTAAGCTCTATAACTTCAAGAGATGGTGCTTCTAAGGAGACACTCAGTAGGGACTGCTGACGTGGGATTCTGTGGTCTGTTAACAGGCCTGTGGGAGGTCTGAGAGAATCAGCTATTGTGCTTCAATCATCAACAGAGCCTACCTGCTACTGTCAATTTATCCACGGAGCTTTAGAGTTGGGATGGGGACAAATGACTGTGTAAAACAGAACTTCAGAAAGAGGCAACACATTTAGTATGAAAGAATTAAGGGTTTAGACACAAAGACAACTACAGAAAAATTTTTTAGAAATAGGCTTAAGGTTTGAGGATTGACAAGAGACATGGCAAACGTTGCTGCAGCTAATCTTGTATTTGGTTAATAGAATAACAGAGCCAGACTGCCTGGGATTGAGTGCTGGTCCATAAATTTAGCTGCTGAGTAACCCTGGGGAAGTTACTTCTACTCTCTGTGCCTGCCTCTGTTTCCTCATTTGTCATGTGGGACAATTATAGCACTATCTATCTCATATTGGCTTTTGAGCTATTCAATGAATTCGCACATGTAAAGTTTTCCCAGTGGTCCCAGTAGTTTTGAAAAAGTGCTCAATATATAGCACTGTACGCAGAACTTCCCCTTGTAATAAGTGATAATTATGTAACACCTAATAGGGGATAGAACTTATGCAAAGTAATTTATGTGAATTATGCTTACACTTAATAACTCTATGGTATAAATACTATTATCACCTCAATTTTACCCATAATAAAATTGCAGTACAGAGCAGTGAAGAAAGTTGCCCTAGGTCACACAGCAAGTAAGTGGTGCTGTCAGCATTCAAATCCAGGCAGTTTGACTCTAGGCATGACACATTTCATCACTGGGCTGTACTACCGCTAAACTTGCCATAGGAAATAATGGACACAACCAATGTTCTTGCTTTTAAGTCTGTTTCAGTGGGTTTAAGCTTCTCAACAATAGGGGCTCTAGTGAATTTATTGCATCTTCCTAGTACCTTGCAGACCACCTTGGCTGAAGTGCATATTTGATTAGGTAACTGGCTAACTGGTTTCCTGCCCTTTGTTAATTGCAGGTGCTAAGCTCTGTGACTCCTGCCTGTATCCTAAAAGTGCATGACAGAACTCATGCCAGCCCTCATGGAGCAGTCCCTCCTGACACCGCTATAGTCCCCTTTCCCCTCACTGTGTCACCCCTCCCCCATGTCCCAATAAAGGGACAGTCACTGATCTCTCTGTTTATTCGCCTGCCCTGTTGTCCATCCTCTTTGCAGCACTCCCACTCCATGACCAGCATGAGGAGGATCACACGAGACTTTACTAAAAACGATAATGGAGGACAATGGAGAAATCAAAAGGAGAGACAGGCCGGGAGGTCCCTTTGAATCTTTTTGTCTTGCCTGGTCTGAGGGCTGCCTTGCCACTTCTGCTTTCCTGATTTTAATCTCAGAAGTCTCTAACATGCAGAATGAGCAAACTGGGGATTGAAAAGAGCAAACCATTTAGAAGCCAGAAAAAATATTACAACTTTCATTTCGAAAACAATAAGAAGGTTAATAATAAATTCATATAAGGTAAGGCCTAACATTGGAACCTTCACGCCATCAGTATACAAAGTGGCCGTGCATCATTCATTTGCTGAAAAAAAAAAAAAGAAAAAGCTCCAGAGAGCTAATAAAATTAATGGAGCTGCCTCACTTGATTGCCCCTTTCCAGCACATTATGATATAGCACAGCTTAGGTATATTTGGGAAAATAGACTCATGAATTATTTTATATAGTTTAAACTAAATTAATCTTTACAACATGGACATATGTCTTAAAAAAACAAATATGCTGGCACATAAGTACAGGAAATACGCAGTTCTGACGCTTCTGTTCTTGGTAAGTGCCACGTATTAGAAGTAAAAAAAAACAGGATTAGCTAAGTAGACCTAACAAACCATCAGAGAAATTGTGAAAATATCAAAATCCTTAAAATTCACTATTTTCTTTCACTATTCTTGACAATGAATTCTGCTTGAAGTGAATAGCATCCTTTACAATATTAGGCAATCATCAAACACTCCGTTCTTAAAGTAAAAATAAATATACATTATCATACAATTGCATAATTAAGGGATTAGACAAATTATACAATTTGCCACTAATTAACCAAGAGTAGTCTATTATCTTATCAAATTTGTGTCATGGTACATAAGGGTAGGCCTCAGTATTTTTAAGGGTCTAAAACAACCTGTATTTGTTTTTGAAATTTACCCATTGATGTCCTTAATCTGCTTTCTATAAGGCAGATTTGGATGCTCTTACATCAGCTTACCAACAAATTCAAACTATCCAATGTAATGTTTCTTCGTGCCCAGCAGGAGATGGCACTTGGGCACTTTGGGCAGCTTTACCTAACTAATATTTGATTATTTGAAAGTTTTCTTGCAGCTATTTGAAACTATGTTCTTTTGGACATGTAGGGCCCCCTGAGGAACACTCTTGGAGGGCCAAGGCAAGCGGGTTTAGAAGGAAGCCTCATTCCACTTCTTCTCTAGCCTCTCCGTTTGTTCCTAGATATTAAACTTCTGCTGAATAATTCATCTGAAAATAAGGTTAAATTGCCACGAATTACGTAAAATTCATCAGTTAATTGATTCAAAAATATTGTCTTTATTACTGACATTTTAAGTTATTAAATATTTAATGTATTGAAAAAAGTCACTTTTCAACAAGCATTAGAACAACTATCACTTTATGCTTTTGTTCTTATTATTTAAAAACTGAGTAGAATTAGAAAATAATAAAAAGACTGATAATACTGTAATAAGCTTATAATTCTCACCCCTTATATTTGTGCAATTAAAATAAGGTGGATGTCAAGATCTGCTGGATGAGGCAGACCTTGAGCTACAATAAAAACCTATTGAACTTTAACCTAGTAAGCTCTATATCAAGAGTGAAGACAAGAATACTGTTAAAATGGTTTATAAAATCCTGGGGCTATCTTTCATCTTTAAGCATTTAGAGAAGAACTATAATTTGGGATTTTAAAATATTTACTGGTTCGCTGGGAATGGAAAATCTCCAATAATCTTTGAGGGTCAAGCATTGTAATTTAACTCATTTAGCCTTCAGAAACAAAGTGGAGACTACCTATAAAGCATACCCCTTCCTCATGAGTAAAGCTACACATGTCACTAAACTTTACAATATGTCCTCCTTCAAAATTATCATCAGCCATTTCATTGAAATTTATGGTAAATTTACCTATCTGATTCCAGTGAGTTTGGTTCCTTGTATATACATATTACTCGTGATTCAAGATATTCACATTTCACTTGCATTTTATTCATATTTCAGCTACTGATTTACTTCAGACACATCTCAATGTCTGTGCTAATTTGCATGCTCTTTCAAGAGTTCAGCACAAACTTAGGAAACACATTCCTAGATAGACCTCCAATAAGTGGCCTGCATAGTCATGTAGTATAATATAAACAAGTCACAGTTACCTTACTTTATATTTTTGTCAGTACTTACTGACAAAAGAAAAGCTCTTATAGGCCTGAATGCATGCTGGATGAAATTATTAGCTACTTTCTCTGTTCAAAATTACCTTTTCATTTGTTTGAAGGAAGAAATTCAGATTAGTTGAGCAGACAACTAAGACCAAATGAGCCTAAAGCTTTCTCACTTCTAATGTTTAGAATTAGAGAAAAGTATTCAGGTACAGGCCCTACATGGAAATCGCCTCCAAATGTAAAGAGAAGATAATCCATGGAGGGTGTCATTCTTTAGAAACCTCTTTGATAAGGGAGGAGGCACATCTTTTGTACACATTGTAAGAAGATTTAAACACTGAGATGCCCCCCTCCCTCAAACCATGGGGCCAAAACCAAAGGGGGTTTGGAATTTCCCAACTCCACTGCCAAAGATAATCTTGTATTGGGACAAAAGTTGAGGATGACTCACAATGTAATTAGGGTTGTGCATCTAAAAAAAAAACACAATATAGCTTGTGAAAAAAAAAAAAAAAAAAAAAAAAAAGGAAAAGAAAAGAAGACAAGGCCCAGGAAAAGGCTGCTAATGTTTCCACACAGAGACAAGGTTGTGGCAGAATGAAAACAAAACCTCCTTAATTAGCAAATTATAGCAGAGGGGCTAATAAAACTCTGTGTTTTGTAGCTGAGCTACCCACCTGTTGCTCCTCCCCTCTCATCATCTGCACAAGTGAGAACATTTCTAATGTTTATACTTAAAACAAATGACAGGGGGAAAGGTTTCTAATAAGAGGCTGAGCTGAAGTCCCATTTCTAAGAAAACAGAATGCCTCTAGTGTTTTGTCAGCATTCTTGCTAATGCCACAACCAACAGGATGAAACAGGCACATAGCACACAAGACCCTGTAGCCCAGACTTGCTTCTCTAGAGGATGCTGGTCTGTATTGTTATTCAGGTGCTTTTTCTTTTCTGATATGTATCTGCTTTGGGAATATTTCCCTATTCATGTGATGATGGGCAGAAGAAAGAAAAGACATGAAATTCCCTTGCCCATGTGCCTCTAAAATGTCACCTGACAGTGCGTCCAGACACTAGCCAAGAAATGGCTTAGTCAGTTTCTCTGCCAACTGGCATGAACCTGAAGATTACCGGACCTCTTGGAGGGCAACCTTTTTCCCACACAACAAACCTTACAATTTACCTTGCAGTGGTCCCAATATTAATACTAATTCCTCTTGCAATATAGGGCAGGGGTCAGCTAACTGTTCCTGCAAAGGGCTGGATATTAAATATTTTAGGCTCTGTTGCTACTCCTCAAATCTGCTTTTGTAGGAGGAAAGCAGCCATAGACAACACATGAATGAATGAGTGTGGCTCTGTTCCCATAAAACTTTATTTACAAATATACAGACAATATATGAAGGAAGAAATATGGTTATTTTTCAATAAAGCTTTATTTACAAACAGAGGTGGTAGGAAGGATTTGGCACAATGCCATTGCTGGCTAACCCTTGATAGAGAGGATGAAAACTTGGAATATTAATAAAATTTCTGCCATTATATAGTTAAAAAGGTAATGTGTAAAATATAGTTGTATCTAACTTTCATACATCAATTTGATTATAGTCTAAATTTGCCCATGGCCTTCAATTATTTCTCTATTTATTAAAAAATAATAAATAGTGTCAACTATGTGCTAAGCATTGTGCCTGAAAAACCAACCTGCTACCAGAAATAATAATAATAATATATAAAAACTGGTGAACAAAGACAAGTGCAGCATCTACCTCATAGAGTATGGTGTCTATGAAAATACAGAGTCACTCATTCTACTAATATTTATTGAAGTCTTATCACGTGTCACGCAGTCTTCTAGGTATAAAGTATATGTCATCAACAAGATAGACAAGGACGCTGCTCTAATGGAGTTTGCATTCTTTCTTTTTTTTTTCTTTTTTTTTTTTTTGTGATTGAGTGTTGCTCTGTAGCCCAGGCTGGAGTGCAGTGGCTCAATCTCAGCTCACTGCAACCTCTGCCTCCTGGGTTCAAGCAAATCTGCCTCAGCCTCCCGAGTAGCTGAAACTGCAGGCGTGCACCACCAAGCCTGGGTAATTTTTTGTATTTTTAGTAAAGATGGGGTTTCACCATGTTAGCCAGGATGGTCTCTATCTCCTAACCTCGTGATCCGCCCACCTCAGCCTGCCAAAGTGCTCTGATTATAGGCATGAGCCACCATGCCCGGCCTGGAGTTTGCATTCTTAGTCAGTAGGGACAGAAAAAAATAATCTGACAAATAAGTAACACAACATTACACAGTAGTAAATACCATGAATAAATAAAACAGTATAATACGGTAGAAAGTCTCTTAGTAAAGTGGGGAAGGTGATAGGGAATGGTGCTCAAAGAAGATCTTCTGAGAAGACTGCTGAGTGAAGACCTGAATGAAGAGAAGTAGCCAACCATGAGAAGATGGGGGAAGAATTTTCTGAGCTGAGTAAACAGCTTGTAAAGTCCCTGAGGCAGGAATGAGCCTGTCCGTTGGAGAATAACAAGAAGGCCAATGTCACTTGAGTGCCTGGAATGTCGTTTGAAGGTAGTAAATGAAGGGGCCAGTCAGTGAGAGCTGTGGGGAAGATCATGTAAGACTTCCTGATAAAAAATTCAGATTTTATTCCTATGTAATGAGAAGTTGTAGAAGGATTTTAAGGGAGAAAATGACATTCTTATTCATGTAAATTACATTAAGCCAGTACTTATACATGAGAGGAGTGCTATTAAAAGAAAGCTCAATGTGAAATGGTACAATCATCGGTAAGGAAGGACTGTCATTGCCCATAGAAGCCCATAGAAAAGGACCTACTTGCCATAGCCCTAAAACCTTAGATCTTTCAAAAGGGATGGTTTGGGTAGAAGTTTGCCAAAAGGCTGTTATAGCACTAACTGCCTAGTTTCTGGGCTGAAAAGGGTTTTTTGGATCTTTTGATTCTAAAGTGTAACAAGAAAATCATAATAACTAACTATTTGTTGAAAAGTTAATACAGATTCTGAAGGGCTCTTACTTGGTTTGAAAATCAGGGGTCTGTTCTTCAAATGACATTGATGGGGACATTTCTACAACTCGATTTAAAAGATAATTATTTCTATTAATCTTTCTCAGCAACTGCTACTTTTTCCAATCTCGAGGCATACATTGTACATGTATCTTATCTTCAAATTTAGTGACAAATTATTAAAATCATATTTATTAAATATCTATCCTTTTTTTTTTTTGAAATGGAGTCTCACTCTGTCGTTCAGGCTGGAATGCAGTGGTGTGATCTCGGCTTACTGCAAACTCCGCCTCCTGGTTGCAAGCCATTCTCTTGCCTCAGCCTCCCTAGTAGCTGGAATTACAAGCACGTAACACCAGGCCCAGCTAAGTTTTTGTATTTTTAGTTGAGTCTGGTTTCACCATGTTGGCCAGGCTGGTCTCAAACTCCTGACCTCAGGTGATCTGCCCACCTCAGCCTCCCAAAGTGCTAGGATTACAGGTGTGACCCACCATGCCCAGTCAATGTCTACGCATTTCACACATTTAGGAAGTTCCCACAAATGTGAAAATAAAACATAAGAGCATTTTCTCTGACTTAGTGCTGCACAGCCACCGCCGGCCACCAGAACAATGCTACGAAGGTGAAAGTTAATTCTCATGTGCACATATTATACATAAATATATGCCATAGGTGTATGCAGTAAATGGCTCCCTATTGTACTGAACAAGAAATACTGAGTTCTTGTGCTTGTAGGAGTACAAAACATTATCGTACAAAGGAATATCTAGCTGACCCTCAAGTAGCCTAGTGCTAACATTTAAGCAAACTTTAGCATCTTAAAGTAGTGACAAGGTCCCTTAATTTGTACTATTTTATAGTTACCACTACACACTGGAGCACTTGACTTTTTTAAAAAAAATTATTATGATAATGATAACAGAGAAATTAATCGAAACACTTAATGAACATGCTCAGAGTTACAGAGAAGGATAAGAGACATTTACTACCCCTGAGGGACTCACAGTCTAGGTGAGAAAAGAAGCCTAGGAACAAATAATTAAAACAACAACCACAACAACAACTTAGAAGTACAGTGTTAACATGATACAGTCAATGCACTGTGATGACATTTGAGAACTCAGCCTGGGAAGGTAAGTGGAATGTAGATAGATTTTCTGTGAAAACAGGCAACAGAGATGACCCTTAAAGAATAATTAAGAAGATGAACTAGAGAGACTAAAGAAGTTTCTGAGATTCTAGATCATTGGTCAAATATAGTTTGAATAATTAATAATCACCTACTCTGGACCCAATATTCTTTTAATTAGCATTAGAACAAAAATAACCGTAGGGTATAGTGTTTGCCTATAGGACAACTTATAATCTATTTAGAAGGTAAGGTGTATACCTCAAACAAAATGCTGATGGTAGACAGTAAATTGCAGATTGCAATAAACAATGCATTCATTTGTTCATTTAAAAAAAATTATTGGATATCTGTTATAAATATGTTATATACTGTTACAGGCACTGAGGATCTGACACTGGACAAACACACAAGGTCACTGGCCTCATGGAGGTCACATTCTAATAGTTATTAATAGATGTTAATATATATGTAATTATATGGGTTTAAAAAAATCATCATCAATAGCATCCCAAATCTTAACTCTGAAGCAAAGAATACAATATACACATAGAGGACATCCTTAATCAAAAAATGTTGTCAATAGAAAAACAGCTAAATAGTCCAGCAAAATCTTTTTTATTTCTTAAAATATTCTGGACGGCAATTCATAACTATATTTTCTATTAATAATCATCAGTTTTAGCTAGTGTAAATTATTTAGAGCAAACAGACTCTTGTTTTCTGTTACGAGGCATTATTGACTCAGTTTAGGTAAACTTTTAACAAAAAAAGACATCATTTGGCAAAAGCAAAACAGATCTTCTAAGGATTCCCTAAAGCCTAGAACATTACACATATTTAAATCTAAATATTTTAAACGTACATCTTTGTGAACTTTTGAGATGTGGGAGACAGAAAACAATAGTTCACAAAGCACAAGATGTGGGCTAAATGTTTCACTATTGTAGAAAAGTAGGAAGAGATCATAAGAAGACACAGAGGCCAGTTATGTTTATTGTTACTTACCTAAGATCTGGTCACTCTCAGGTATTTACTATGACCTGTGAATAATTCTGAAAAAAGCTAGATTATAGAAGAGATTCAAACCAGAAACACTCAGGTGTTTCACACGATAAAACTACGATGTTGGGCATATTATTCATACCACTCTTCCTGGTCTGAGAAATCAGGATAATGCTAACAACCTACCTCATTTTAACTGACAAGTGATCATGGAAAATTGATCTCTTTGGATTGAATACATCACATCAAGAAAGCAGTGCCATAACAGTTCCAGTATTTATGGTGACCAATAAATCATTTGCCCCTTTTCATGCCTTGCTTCTCATCCTGTGCCAGTTGTAAGACCAGAAAAGTTGAGGAAGGAGGTTTCCCTTCATGGAAGGGAATGGATTAACATAATTATCATATAGCGTCATTTAGCATTGATAACACATCTATCCTGCATCAAAACCTTTCCTGATAGCAATGCCTTGTGCTGCATAATAATCACTATGCTTTGATTAATTATTTTGCCAAATAAATGGGTGAATTAATTCACTTACATACTCTGAAAGCCTCAGTTTCTGCAGGGTATTGCTTCTTCCTATGGCAACTACTTAGAATCAAAATAGAAGTAATACAAATTGTAGTACTGAGCATTCCAAATGGTTACAGTAGAAAGATTACCATTTCAATTATCAGAATAAATATAACACATGAAGTTTAGAACTTGGAGTTAAGAAAACCCCTAGTTAAAGGAAACTTATGAAAGCCTTTAGCAAGTTCTTTACAGAATGCATTTATTTGGTTTCTTGATCCTCCAACCAATCACATTGACAATGACAAAAGATATGCAAATTTAAACTGACAATAGTCAAGCCAAACTGCTCTGGCTCGTACCAATAGGGACGCATTCAGCATATATTCAGCTTGATTTTTACACTTGAAAGGGTCAATGTAACCAAAGAACATTTTAATAGTTATTCTTGGCTATAATCTGAAAGCTATCCCATAATCATTGTCGAAGAACAATGCAAACAAGAATCAAATTTATTTTGCAAAATAAATTAACATATGAAACACGTGCATGATTTAAGCCCAGCAGAATTATGTGTTTACCCTGTCACTGCTGAATAATTACATAGCAACAAGAAATATGCATTACTATGTTTGAAACACTATTTTGATTATACGTTTTAAGCAAACAAAACATTACATTTTTGTAGCATAGATCATTCAGGACAACTTGGGAATAAATTTTCCTCCTCATTCCCTCAGAGAATCCAGACTAATTTATAATGATTGAATTCTCACTGAAAACTATATGGATGATGTACTGAAGGATAATAACAAGCTATTCAACCAAAATCATTTGTTTACAATGGAAATACATTTTACCAAAGAAAAAACAAATATCCTATTATAAACTACTACTGTAAGTAGTGCCTAAAAATTTTAGTTACAATTATAAAAAAACAGAAAACTGAGAGCTCTATTTGCTTTTTATTCTTCTGCCTACCTACTGATTGCCTATCACAGTCTTATAGTCTGTAACAGAAAGATTACAATATCAGGTTTGGAAACTGTAGAACTACTAAGTGCCAGTTAATGTGTCAAATAAAATAACAGTGATCTTAGTTCAGTCCCTAGTGGACAAAAGTAGAATAACTATTACTTGGCATGATTCAGCAGGCGGTGACCTAAGTGAGTGTGACCACACAAGAACAAAATAGAGCATTTGTCCTTTCCCTATCTTTTATCTTCTAAAAGGGATTGCCCTGTTAACAGACTAACTTAAAGAAGCCTGATTGCATACCTATCTATATGTAACAAGTGAATCTATTAACAAGGCTCCCAGGGGAGAAGCTTTTCACAAATTGGGACATTGCCTCACTTCTAGTAGCATAGTCAGTTGAATATATTTATTCTTGGCTGCTTATTATTAAACATACAGCAAAGAGAGAATGAACTGCAAAAGTGTGTTCATAATTTAATAGGGACATCTTCAGCAAAAACTTTTAAATGGTTTGTAGATAAATAACAGAATAAACTATTCAATTGATTCCTATAAGTTGAGATTACATTCATACCCAACATTAACATTCATCAAATAACATGGATACTTAAACTCCCCAGGTACTGTCTCTGCAACTACAATTCCATGAAAAGGGAGGTATTTCAGGACTATAGCAGAGCCTAAATGCTGCGTTCTGCCCACATCTGGCAGGTGCATGTCCTCCTCCACAGCCAGCATGGCTTCATCGTGGGCGAGCAACCCCTTCCTGACACTTAACATGAAAAAGTATCTTTCAAAATTTTTTTCTCAAGGACAGAAGAAAAAAATATTTAACAGAAGTCAGTCCCCTACTATTCTATCACTTGCTGAAACTAACAGTTCCCTTTACTTAAATATGCAATTTCTCCAACCAAATTATACCTTATATTTACTCTCACTTCGTGTTAATTTTTCTAAACTTTAAAAATAATGAACACTTTGTGTGATGATTTGCCATCGCAGCTGCACAAAATTTCCTGGTGCAAAATCAATTTGATCCTATTAATTAGTATTGTCATTATTATTTTTTTTTTTCGCCAACTTGCTTAAGAGGTACATGATTTCTTCCTTAAGGTAGGGTTTTGACAGAGAGACTTCTCAAGCTGAACTTTAAAAATGAGAAACCAGAAATGTCACAAAATTTACTGGGGCTAGACACACAAACGGGGTGCCCCCACACATTGTTAGGCTTGCGCAAGCCCCCAAACCTTGGCTTACCCGGGAAGCCAAACCCAGAGAGAGCCTTCTTGCATTTGCAAACACTGCCCCCCTGGAGCAAAAGGTAAACACACAAATGCACTCCTAAGGAACTTTAAGTTAGCTGCAGCGCAAGAACGGAAAAAACTCTGTGCTATTAGAAACTGAAAGCAATCACTTACTTTTTGCAGCCACTGAGTATAATTTTCCATCACATGTTCCAGATGTTGAAGTTTCTGGGAAGAGAAATCCGGTTCCACGTGTGGAGTATCTCTCTGCAGAGCATTTGTGCTGTACTGGTCTGTCGTACTCTCACGACAGTTCCCATCGTGTTCTGGAAGAATGAAAGTGTAGGCACATTGCCCATGCTGAATCCGGTAATATTTTCTCCCACTGTTTTCTGGACTTCGGCGCTGGTTGCTGCACCCTATGTGAGTCAGAATGGCAGCGAGGAAAGCAAAGGAAAGGAAAACTGTCATTGTACTGCCAGCACTCTCCTTCCGAGCCTCTCGCAAAACTTGCTCCTTTCTTCTGACCTCTAAACTAGTTCTTTATTTCAGGTAAAACTGCTTGTTTGTTTGACTCTTTCCCCCTCAAAGACAGGCTCTGAAGAAGAATCATAGAAAACGAGTCATTTGTTAGCTTTGTTCTAAAATGTTAAATTTTTTTATTTCACTGTAATGATAGTTTCCTTCGTTAAAACTTGAGATATTTATTGCATAGTAGCTGAGATTTATTGTTTCCTCTCTGTGTGACCGTTCAGCGTGGAGCCTGCCTGAGTCAGCTGCGTGTACATATTCTAGACCCTTTCCTCTACTCTATCTGCTGCAGATCTGCTATTTTCTCCCAGACCTCAGTGAGTTTTATTAAGGTTGCACATCCAAGCCAAGCTGGAAGCAGGCAGCCTTTCACAAGATGACTTGACAGGAATGCATGAGTGTGCCCCTATGCTAAGGATTGCTGATGGCTTAGGGCGGCGGGATCGTCTTACAAATTGGCTAGATGCGCATGACCTCGATCCTGTATGGCCCTCCCGCACCCTTCCGCAGACAATTGCCTTGAGCCTTTAGCAGATTCATGGCAAATCAATAAATACAGCAGTCCACCTTAATACACTTTTGGTGTGCATGCTGACCTACTAAATTATAGCAAACTAGCACAGTATGTTTTTAAAGTTCATATTTAGTTGAGGGACCCTAAGAAGAAAACTGTTATAACGTCCAGTGAAATTATTTTTGATAGAGGATGATAAACCTGTATCGTTATTAAATCTTTTAAAAAACATGCATTCTTGACTCTGAGGAAAAATGTGTTAAAAAAGAAACAATTTTTAGAGATGGTATTCTTTCATTGTATTCACTTAGACTTTTAGGAGTTGAAGAAAATAATCAGAGGATCAAATTAGCAAGAAAACTAGCATAATTTGTGGCTCAAAGCAATATAGTATGTGCATATTAAAGAGGATTATCTAAGTACCTTTTGGAATAGGGGTCTTAAATAAAACTGGTGTCCTGATCGGAATGCAGAACGCAACCCTTTGTGTTCTATGTATATAAATTGAGCAACTTCCCTACAAAAACAATGTGGTTACAATTTAAAACAGTGGCCTGAGAATTATTAATTCCTGTGGTATATCCTAATCCTGTATTTTACAAGAATCTCTTTAGTGGCTACGGCTGTCTTTAACACTGCTATGCAAGTTCCACATAAAACCTCCTGTGGCTGCACAGACACACCATGTGAGGACAAGCATATATCAGGTGTGCTAACAGCCAGCAATGGGCTATAGAGGAGACATCTCTGTGGTTCTGTGAAGGAAGAAGAAAAATTATCAGAGGATGATTTCCCAAATGCAGAGTATAAACATTTGAACGAAGGGACCGGTAAATATAAACAGGTGATAATTTTAGAATTTAGGAAACGGCTTTGAGATCTTTACTAGATGCAGAAAACATGAATTATGAGTTGGGATTTTCATCAGGAACTGGGAAGTCTTTTAGGCAACTGCAGTCAGGAAGTGAAAACAAAAGCCACAGCTGTCATATCCCATGTCCTAGAAGAACAGAGAAGTGGGTGAAGGTACATAGTGGTTAGAGATGGGCATTTAGGGAGAAGTTAGAAGAGACGTCAAAACAAATTCCAGAATGAATGCGATTTACTTGGGGAAAGAAATTTTGCTGAGATTCATCAGTCTTTTCCACACCAAATAACACATTTCTGATTGGACAGATATGGAAGCAAGTTACGCCAAACACAGCAATAAGATCTTCGAACCACTTTTGCAGCCTCTTGAACTTTTGTGTGTCTCCCCATTGAGTCATGCGTCACTCCTGTGCAACAATAATACTGGCATGTATTAAAACCTATTTTCCAGGTGAAGCACTCCTTACACACTGTCTCATTTAATCATTCCAACAAACCTAAGAGCATGGATATTATGTTTAACCCCATTTTTTCAATGGGAAAACAGAGTCACAGGAAGGCTAGTGGGATGTAATTCACACAGCTGGCAAGTGATGGCACCAGCGCGTGAACTCAGGCAAACTGACTCACCATCAGGCCAGCCTGCTTTTGGAAATAGCAGCCTTTTTCATTCCTTTACAAGGAATGAAAGCAATTTCAAAAGCCCTCCAGCTGCATTGACTTATAGTCTTGAAGCAGGATAAGTGACAGTACCTAGAAGAAAAAGGACTGTAAAAACCAGAGTATCTGTCCAAAGTGATTCAGGCCTTTTCCAGCACGCGCGCNTTTACTACCCCTGAGGGACTCACAGTCTAGGTGAGAAAAGAAGCCTAGGAACAAATAATTAAAACAACAACCACAACAACAACTTAGAAGTACAGTGTTAACATGATACAGTCAATGCACTGTGATGACATTTGAGAACTCAGCCTGGGAAGGTAAGTGGAATGTAGATAGATTTTCTGTGAAAACAGGCAACAGAGATGACCCTTAAAGAATAATTAAGAAGATGAACTAGAGAGACTAAAGAAGTTTCTGAGATTCTAGATCATTGGTCAAATATAGTTTGAATAATTAATAATCACCTACTCTGGACCCAATATTCTTTTAATTAGCATTAGAACAAAAATAACCGTAGGGTATAGTGTTTGCCTATAGGACAACTTATAATCTATTTAGAAGGTAAGGTGTATACCTCAAACAAAATGCTGATGGTAGACAGTAAATTGCAGATTGCAATAAACAATGCATTCATTTGTTCATTTAAAAAAAATTATTGGATATCTGTTATAAATATGTTATATACTGTTACAGGCACTGAGGATCTGACACTGGACAAACACACAAGGTCACTGGCCTCATGGAGGTCACATTCTAATAGTTATTAATAGATGTTAATATATATGTAATTATATGGGTTTAAAAAAATCATCATCAATAGCATCCCAAATCTTAACTCTGAAGCAAAGAATACAATATACACATAGAGGACATCCTTAATCAAAAAATGTTGTCAATAGAAAAACAGCTAAATAGTCCAGCAAAATCTTTTTTATTTCTTAAAATATTCTGGACGGCAATTCATAACTATATTTTCTATTAATAATCATCAGTTTTAGCTAGTGTAAATTATTTAGAGCAAACAGACTCTTGTTTTCTGTTACGAGGCATTATTGACTCAGTTTAGGTAAACTTTTAACAAAAAAAGACATCATTTGGCAAAAGCAAAACAGATCTTCTAAGGATTCCCTAAAGCCTAGAACATTACACATATTTAAATCTAAATATTTTAAACGTACATCTTTGTGAACTTTTGAGATGTGGGAGACAGAAAACAATAGTTCACAAAGCACAAGATGTGGGCTAAATGTTTCACTATTGTAGAAAAGTAGGAAGAGATCATAAGAAGACACAGAGGCCAGTTATGTTTATTGTTACTTACCTAAGATCTGGTCACTCTCAGGTATTTACTATGACCTGTGAATAATTCTGAAAAAAGCTAGATTATAGAAGAGATTCAAACCAGAAACACTCAGGTGTTTCACACGATAAAACTACGATGTTGGGCATATTATTCATACCACTCTTCCTGGTCTGAGAAATCAGGATAATGCTAACAACCTACCTCATTTTAACTGACAAGTGATCATGGAAAATTGATCTCTTTGGATTGAATACATCACATCAAGAAAGCAGTGCCATAACAGTTCCAGTATTTATGGTGACCAATAAATCATTTGCCCCTTTTCATGCCTTGCTTCTCATCCTGTGCCAGTTGTAAGACCAGAAAAGTTGAGGAAGGAGGTTTCCCTTCATGGAAGGGAATGGATTAACATAATTATCATATAGCGTCATTTAGCATTGATAACACATCTATCCTGCATCAAAACCTTTCCTGATAGCAATGCCTTGTGCTGCATAATAATCACTATGCTTTGATTAATTATTTTGCCAAATAAATGGGTGAATTAATTCACTTACATACTCTGAAAGCCTCAGTTTCTGCAGGGTATTGCTTCTTCCTATGGCAACTACTTAGAATCAAAATAGAAGTAATACAAATTGTAGTACTGAGCATTCCAAATGGTTACAGTAGAAAGATTACCATTTCAATTATCAGAATAAATATAACACATGAAGTTTAGAACTTGGAGTTAAGAAAACCCCTAGTTAAAGGAAACTTATGAAAGCCTTTAGCAAGTTCTTTACAGAATGCATTTATTTGGTTTCTTGATCCTCCAACCAATCACATTGACAATGACAAAAGATATGCAAATTTAAACTGACAATAGTCAAGCCAAACTGCTCTGGCTCGTACCAATAGGGACGCATTCAGCATATATTCAGCTTGATTTTTACACTTGAAAGGGTCAATGTAACCAAAGAACATTTTAATAGTTATTCTTGGCTATAATCTGAAAGCTATCCCATAATCATTGTCGAAGAACAATGCAAACAAGAATCAAATTTATTTTGCAAAATAAATTAACATATGAAACACGTGCATGATTTAAGCCCAGCAGAATTATGTGTTTACCCTGTCACTGCTGAATAATTACATAGCAACAAGAAATATGCATTACTATGTTTGAAACACTATTTTGATTATACGTTTTAAGCAAACAAAACATTACATTTTTGTAGCATAGATCATTCAGGACAACTTGGGAATAAATTTTCCTCCTCATTCCCTCAGAGAATCCAGACTAATTTATAATGATTGAATTCTCACTGAAAACTATATGGATGATGTACTGAAGGATAATAACAAGCTATTCAACCAAAATCATTTGTTTACAATGGAAATACATTTTACCAAAGAAAAAACAAATATCCTATTATAAACTACTACTGTAAGTAGTGCCTAAAAATTTTAGTTACAATTATAAAAAAACAGAAAACTGAGAGCTCTATTTGCTTTTTATTCTTCTGCCTACCTACTGATTGCCTATCACAGTCTTATAGTCTGTAACAGAAAGATTACAATATCAGGTTTGGAAACTGTAGAACTACTAAGTGCCAGTTAATGTGTCAAATAAAATAACAGTGATCTTAGTTCAGTCCCTAGTGGACAAAAGTAGAATAACTATTACTTGGCATGATTCAGCAGGCGGTGACCTAAGTGAGTGTGACCACACAAGAACAAAATAGAGCATTTGTCCTTTCCCTATCTTTTATCTTCTAAAAGGGATTGCCCTGTTAACAGACTAACTTAAAGAAGCCTGATTGCATACCTATCTATATGTAACAAGTGAATCTATTAACAAGGCTCCCAGGGGAGAAGCTTTTCACAAATTGGGACATTGCCTCACTTCTAGTAGCATAGTCAGTTGAATATATTTATTCTTGGCTGCTTATTATTAAACATACAGCAAAGAGAGAATGAACTGCAAAAGTGTGTTCATAATTTAATAGGGACATCTTCAGCAAAAACTTTTAAATGGTTTGTAGATAAATAACAGAATAAACTATTCAATTGATTCCTATAAGTTGAGATTACATTCATACCCAACATTAACATTCATCAAATAACATGGATACTTAAACTCCCCAGGTACTGTCTCTGCAACTACAATTCCATGAAAAGGGAGGTATTTCAGGACTATAGCAGAGCCTAAATGCTGCGTTCTGCCCACATCTGGCAGGTGCATGTCCTCCTCCACAGCCAGCATGGCTTCATCGTGGGCGAGCAACCCCTTCCTGACACTTAACATGAAAAAGTATCTTTCAAAATTTTTTTCTCAAGGACAGAAGAAAAAAATATTTAACAGAAGTCAGTCCCCTACTATTCTATCACTTGCTGAAACTAACAGTTCCCTTTACTTAAATATGCAATTTCTCCAACCAAATTATACCTTATATTTACTCTCACTTCGTGTTAATTTTTCTAAACTTTAAAAATAATGAACACTTTGTGTGATGATTTGCCATCGCAGCTGCACAAAATTTCCTGGTGCAAAATCAATTTGATCCTATTAATTAGTATTGTCATTATTATTTTTTTTTTTCGCCAACTTGCTTAAGAGGTACATGATTTCTTCCTTAAGGTAGGGTTTTGACAGAGAGACTTCTCAAGCTGAACTTTAAAAATGAGAAACCAGAAATGTCACAAAATTTACTGGGGCTAGACACACAAACGGGGTGCCCCCACACATTGTTAGGCTTGCGCAAGCCCCCAAACCTTGGCTTACCCGGGAAGCCAAACCCAGAGAGAGCCTTCTTGCATTTGCAAACACTGCCCCCCTGGAGCAAAAGGTAAACACACAAATGCACTCCTAAGGAACTTTAAGTTAGCTGCAGCGCAAGAACGGAAAAAACTCTGTGCTATTAGAAACTGAAAGCAATCACTTACTTTTTGCAGCCACTGAGTATAATTTTCCATCACATGTTCCAGATGTTGAAGTTTCTGGGAAGAGAAATCCGGTTCCACGTGTGGAGTATCTCTCTGCAGAGCATTTGTGCTGTACTGGTCTGTCGTACTCTCACGACAGTTCCCATCGTGTTCTGGAAGAATGAAAGTGTAGGCACATTGCCCATGCTGAATCCGGTAATATTTTCTCCCACTGTTTTCTGGACTTCGGCGCTGGTTGCTGCACCCTATGTGAGTCAGAATGGCAGCGAGGAAAGCAAAGGAAAGGAAAACTGTCATTGTACTGCCAGCACTCTCCTTCCGAGCCTCTCGCAAAACTTGCTCCTTTCTTCTGACCTCTAAACTAGTTCTTTATTTCAGGTAAAACTGCTTGTTTGTTTGACTCTTTCCCCCTCAAAGACAGGCTCTGAAGAAGAATCATAGAAAACGAGTCATTTGTTAGCTTTGTTCTAAAATGTTAAATTTTTTTATTTCACTGTAATGATAGTTTCCTTCGTTAAAACTTGAGATATTTATTGCATAGTAGCTGAGATTTATTGTTTCCTCTCTGTGTGACCGTTCAGCGTGGAGCCTGCCTGAGTCAGCTGCGTGTACATATTCTAGACCCTTTCCTCTACTCTATCTGCTGCAGATCTGCTATTTTCTCCCAGACCTCAGTGAGTTTTATTAAGGTTGCACATCCAAGCCAAGCTGGAAGCAGGCAGCCTTTCACAAGATGACTTGACAGGAATGCATGAGTGTGCCCCTATGCTAAGGATTGCTGATGGCTTAGGGCGGCGGGATCGTCTTACAAATTGGCTAGATGCGCATGACCTCGATCCTGTATGGCCCTCCCGCACCCTTCCGCAGACAATTGCCTTGAGCCTTTAGCAGATTCATGGCAAATCAATAAATACAGCAGTCCACCTTAATACACTTTTGGTGTGCATGCTGACCTACTAAATTATAGCAAACTAGCACAGTATGTTTTTAAAGTTCATATTTAGTTGAGGGACCCTAAGAAGAAAACTGTTATAACGTCCAGTGAAATTATTTTTGATAGAGGATGATAAACCTGTATCGTTATTAAATCTTTTAAAAAACATGCATTCTTGACTCTGAGGAAAAATGTGTTAAAAAAGAAACAATTTTTAGAGATGGTATTCTTTCATTGTATTCACTTAGACTTTTAGGAGTTGAAGAAAATAATCAGAGGATCAAATTAGCAAGAAAACTAGCATAATTTGTGGCTCAAAGCAATATAGTATGTGCATATTAAAGAGGATTATCTAAGTACCTTTTGGAATAGGGGTCTTAAATAAAACTGGTGTCCTGATCGGAATGCAGAACGCAACCCTTTGTGTTCTATGTATATAAATTGAGCAACTTCCCTACAAAAACAATGTGGTTACAATTTAAAACAGTGGCCTGAGAATTATTAATTCCTGTGGTATATCCTAATCCTGTATTTTACAAGAATCTCTTTAGTGGCTACGGCTGTCTTTAACACTGCTATGCAAGTTCCACATAAAACCTCCTGTGGCTGCACAGACACACCATGTGAGGACAAGCATATATCAGGTGTGCTAACAGCCAGCAATGGGCTATAGAGGAGACATCTCTGTGGTTCTGTGAAGGAAGAAGAAAAATTATCAGAGGATGATTTCCCAAATGCAGAGTATAAACATTTGAACGAAGGGACCGGTAAATATAAACAGGTGATAATTTTAGAATTTAGGAAACGGCTTTGAGATCTTTACTAGATGCAGAAAACATGAATTATGAGTTGGGATTTTCATCAGGAACTGGGAAGTCTTTTAGGCAACTGCAGTCAGGAAGTGAAAACAAAAGCCACAGCTGTCATATCCCATGTCCTAGAAGAACAGAGAAGTGGGTGAAGGTACATAGTGGTTAGAGATGGGCATTTAGGGAGAAGTTAGAAGAGACGTCAAAACAAATTCCAGAATGAATGCGATTTACTTGGGGAAAGAAATTTTGCTAAGATTCATCAGTCTTTTCCACACCAAATAACACATTTCTGATTGGACAGATATGGAAGCAAGTTACGCCAAACACAGCAATAAGATCTTCGAACCACTTTTGCAGCCTCTTGAACTTTTGTGTGTCTCCCCATTGAGTCATGCGTCACTCCTGTGCAACAATAATACTGGCATGTATTAAAACCTATTTTCCAGGTGAAGCACTCCTTACACACTGTCTCATTTAATCATTCCAACAAACCTAAGAGCATGGATATTATGTTTAACCCCATTTTTTCAATGGGAAAACAGAGTCACAGGAAGGCTAGTGGGATGTAATTCACACAGCTGGCAAGTGATGGCACCAGCGCGTGAACTCAGGCAAACTGACTCACCATCAGGCCAGCCTGCTTTTGGAAATAGCAGCCTTTTTCATTCCTTTACAAGGAATGAAAGCAATTTCAAAAGCCCTCCAGCTGCATTGACTTATAGTCTTGAAGCAGGATAAGTGACAGTACCTAGAAGAAAAAGGACTGTAAAAACCAGAGTATCTGTCCAAAGTGATTCAGGCCTTTTCCAGCACGCGCGCACACACACACACACACACACACACACACACACACACAAAGTGACAGGTAATCTATGCACAGCCACAAAGATGAAGTGCACTGGCAAAATGCAGGTTGTCTAAGAACACTTTCCAATAGTGCTTGATTTGAAAATTATCCATGGAAAGAAAAGAGTCCAAAACCGACACCTAGGCGTGTTTTGTGAACTAAATACAGCAGAAAATTGGCAGAAGACTAATGGGTGAGTAGCAGGGTTTCTATTAAAGTGCTCCTGTGTTTTTAAACAGTCATGACTGTTAAAAATCTGTTCCTCCATGTGTGTGTCTGTGTGCGTCTCTGTGTCCTTATCCATGTGAATTTTCCCAATCAGAATAAATGAAAAGCAGGAATGCACAATTTCCCGAGGGAAAAGTAGACAACTAAGAAAGGGAAGCCTGAAATGCAAATAGAAACGGCAGGGTTGAGGGGACAAAGAGACAGAGAAAAATGTAGAGCTGATTTAGTTCTTTTCCAGAAAAAGAAAATCAACCTCAAACCATAACATTTGAAGTACTAGTGTCATTCTGAATAAAATGTCTGAAGATGAATTTTAAGCAATTAGAAGACACCGGGACGTACAGAATTGACTCCTGTGTTTTTGGAACTCTGGATTAGGAGGTAGTAGGTACATTTAAGGATCCTGACACACTAAAGATAATATGTTTTTGGGACCACGAATCTAAGCAACAGCAACACTGTTGGTTGTTGCTGATTACTCAGAATTGGGGCACAATTCAGGGTGCATTAAAATTTAGGGAGGAGGGCCAGGTGCAGCGGCTCACACCTGTAATCCCAGCACTTTGTGTGGGCGAAGTGGGAGGATCGTTAGAGCCTAGGATTTTGAGTACGGCCTGGGCAACATAGGGTGACCCTCCCTGTCTCTATCCAAAATAAAATAATATAAAAATTAATCAGGTGTGGTGGCACACCCAGAATCTGTTGTCCCAGCTACTCAGGAAGCTGAGGTGGGAGAATTGCTTGAGCCCAGGAGGTTGAGGCCGCAATGAGCCATGATTTCCACTGCACTCCAGCCTGGGTGACAGAGTGAGACACTATCTAAAATAATAATAATGATAATAATAATAATTAGGGAATAATAAGAACAAGCCAATTAAAAAAATCGTCTACCACACCCCCATAAACGGTAAAATATTTCTAAAGAATTAAACAATTTTATCCGATTGAATTCTGAGGTAGCTTGAACCCAAAAGCTTTGTATTTTATTAGAGTTCTGGAATAAAGAAGTGTAGCCTTTATGATTCTGATCTCACATCTACAAAGAGTCCTAGTAAATGTCTTAGTCCTTCTGAAATTTCCAATGAGACCGAGAGCCATTTATACCAGAACTTAGTGAGCCTAAATCTGTCTATGAACTAGTCTTTGATGACTCTTTGGTAAAGCTTTCTTAATTTCTCCAGGTCCAATAAGTGGCTCTCTGTGTTAAATTTCAGTAACCTTCTCTTCATGTCTCCAAAACTACACTGCTCACGTTGCTTGCTAATTGTTGCTTTATCTGTTTCTTCCTTTTGCTGTGAGCTGCAAAAGTGATCTCCTCTTTGTCATCATTGATTCCTGAGCATTCACTATGCACTACGTTTAGAGGAATGAAAGAATAAGCAAATAAATGAATGAGCTGATTAATGACTCAATTGGTGCAACTTCCTGATTCTCTATCTTGTTACTATATGACTGGTCATATTCATTGTATTTGTTGGATGAATTTGCCTAGAATCCCTAGGCATGAAGAACTGGGGATAAAGACAAACTTTTTCTAAAGAATGAGTTAGACACAAGACAAAGTATAATAATTATTCAAAGCATTATTTAACCCTCAACAAATGATTTCCTCATCTAATGTTTACAGACCCCCATAATTATGCAATGCCATATATTACTATTCCCGTTTTGCTGATGAGAAATGTGGAGCCATAGAGGTTAATTGCCCAGGATCTATGATCTCTTAGGAGGCAGAAGAGAAATTTGATCCTCAATCCATCTAACTCTGAGGCTCACATTAATTTCCCACTGAGCTTTATTGTTTATAACAATACTTCAGGATTAAGAAACAGGGAGAAAATATTTCTTAGAATTTAGGGCACAGGAACAACATGGTGACTTCCCCCTTCAGAGGTCCCTTCCCTCTGAAATCCAGGGCTTTCACAGGTTCATGTTATGATCTCCTAAAACAGGGATAATAGTAAGCCAGGATGCAGCAGTATGGTTGTCAGATGTGCTTCCTAACAGCTGATCTGATTAATCGAGTAATACTTTAGAAACATTCTAAATGGTTGTTCTTATGCCATATCATCTGTTAGACACCTTGATCATCACCCTTGCTTTACAATAAAATCAAAATACATGAAAAGAATAGTATTTATTTCTCAAAACCATCACCAGGCAGAGGTTCAAGGAAGCACTCCTCTGGTATTTATACAACCACCTTTAAGAGCAAAAGGGGTAGGAAAGTATTCTCCTACCTTGTGTTCTGAACACAATGTGGCTCAGCACACCAAAGATGACATATTCTATGGCCCTGCTCTGGCACTCTTGGGGATCAAGACTATTATCAGGGCAATAGAAGTGGCAGCTCTGTCTAAAAGGAGGGAAGGCACTTAGCTGTAGTTCCTGGAAGCAGAGCCAAGACTCCTTCACTCAACTATGTAGGCAGCAGAGGTATCCACAACAGATGGAAATATAACAGGGGACAAAACCAAAAACAGAAGAAGATGGATGATATCACGTGGTAACTGAAGGCACTTCATCAGTACATGCAAAATATCCCTTTAGAACTCCCAGACTAACTGGGAGGATGTTGCAAAAAGCTGGAAACACTGCATCAAGTAGGATGAGGGTGGGAGACATATAGGTAGGTGAGAAAAATAAAAATTATTTTATAAATATTCCTTTTTTTTTTTTTGACAGAGTCTTGCTCTGTCGCCCAGGCTGGAGTACAGTGGCCTGACCTTGGCTCACTTCAACCTCCACTCCCCTGGTTCAAGCGATTCTCCTGCCTCACCCTCCAGAGTAGCTAGGATTACAGGCACATGTCACCATGCCTGGCTAATTTTTATATTTTTAGTAGAGATGGATTTCACCATGTTGGTCAGGCTGGCCTTGAACTCCTGACCTTGTGATTCAACTGCCTCCTGACCTCAGCCTCCCAAAATGCTGGGTCCTTTACCTTTTGATGAGAGAAATTTCTGGTAATTGGTGGATGTCTTGTTTGTTAATTACTTTTATTTTATTTTTGAGATGGGGTTTCGCTCTGTCCCGCAGGCTGGAGTACAATCGCATGATCTCAGCTCACTACAGCCTCTGCCTCCCAGGCTCAAGCAATCCTTCCACCTCAGCCTCCCTAGTAGCTGGGACTATAGGCTTGCACCACCACATCTGGCTAATGTTTGTATTTTCTTTACTTTTCTTTTTTTTTTTTTTTTTTTTTGTAGAGACAGAGTTTCGCCGTGTTGCCCACCCTGATCTTGAATTCCTGGACTCAAGCAAACCACCCACCTCGGCCTCCCAAAGTGCTGAGATTGCAGGTGTGAGCCACCAGGCTCAGCCTGTTAAGTTGGTTTTAAACTACAGCTATGCAAGTTGGAAACAGCTGAGACTGAATTAATTTGCTCTACCTAATAAAGGAGGGAAGGGATTAAGAAATTCAGGGAAAGATCTAGAAGTCAGGGACTGGAGCTAGAGAGGTTTTGAGGTTCTGTGGCAGGCAGAGCCGCAAAAAGAGAGAGGAGGTTTGTGTCCGTGCAGCCATGAGAGACTTGAGAAGATATATCAAGTAAGGAGATTTGGAGTGAAATAGTGCTTCAAGTGAGATAAAACTCCTCTTATCTGTTTCAGTAAAATATATACTTTGGGGCAAATGACCTCTTAAGGGTGAATAAGAGGAATTGAAGCATTGGTCTTTGCTTCAAATATGGGAACAGCTAACATGTAGATTATATAGACTATTAATGTGAATGCAACTCAAGTCATTTGTCATGTTTGCTTTTCACACTAGATCAGAGTCCCAAGGGCTAGACCTGTGTCTGTCCTATTGATCTGTCTATCCCTTTTTCCTGGCACAGAAGAGAAACTTGATAAATATCCAGCTGACTGTCTGATTCATTCATTTTAAATCTCAATGATGAGACATGAAGACACAGAGCCATCGCCCAATCCCTTACAAGTTTCAGGTGCTAGACTTGTGTAGGCCCTAGAGATCTCACTTTGTGGTGAGTCACAGAAGGTACCTAGAGTCCATAGGTTCCAAAAGTCAATCCCAGAAGTGGTAGTAGAATAAAACCTACATTCCCAGCCACCTATGGACATTGTCATGGTTAAAAAAACATTCAAGAAACATCTCAGAAATACCTTTCAATGTGAGATTACTTGTTAATTCTACAATGAAGGTAACTTCTACAAATACATAAGCCAGAAAAGAAAAGAGACTGCTGAGGACAGTACCAAGCAGAAATACAGATGCCAACATTTCCCTCATACCAGAATGAAGAAGGATTGCCATTGGAGACTCAGTGAGATTTTACTAGGAAAAAAAGCATCTAAACTACTTTGCATTTACAACTGCCTTCTTCTTTTTTCTCTTTTTTGCTATAGAAGTCTTGATTCTGACATGAGAGAAAAATGCAAAGCCTCTCTGTCTCAACTTTTCCAACTTAAGAAAGCACATGTATTTTACATGTTCTAAGAAACTGTCAAAAAGGAACAATAATTTCAAGAAATTCCTGGAATTATCATTTGATGGGTTATGGTACCCAGTGGGACTTGGATGTTCTTGCTAGTTCTTGTAGCCAAAGTACCCTCTACTGAGAGTGACTCAATGATGTAGGACTTCCTGTTCAGAGGAAAAACTATGTTGTGGTCACAGAGTTGTGACAACCTCTACTCATCAGTTAAAAAAGGAATCATTCACAAGCATTGTAAACTCAGTTTTAAAAAAGACTAGGGAAGTAAGATCCTTAATGTTTCCTAAAATCGCTTGTTTTTCCTCTCTTAGTTTTACTTCCATACTCTCTCCTAGTCTAATCTTACCTCTGATGTCATACTGTCTTCTCTCTCTTTCCTCTTGCCAGATTGGATGAACTGTTTCATAGTGGTTAAGGTGGGAGGAGATAGACTGCTTTGTTTTTGTTTTGTTTTTTAATTTCTTGTCTATGCTATTCCATGGTAGATGATATTATACAAGACATTTAATTATTCTAAGCTCAGGTTCCTTATCTGTAAAATGAAGATAGTAAAAACAGTAACAATTTTATAAGAATGTTGTGAAGATTAAATAAGATAAGGGATATAAAGTATTGAGGATAGTGTCCAGAGCATATCCAAGTGCTCTCAATGTTAGTTCTTGTTTCTAAATGAGTTCTTTTTTGTGCTCAAAAATTGTGCTACTTTTTGCCTTGTTCAATTGAATTTTATAAGTACGTTTACCTAATTTCATTATCTATCATTATGCCCTCCTAAATGTTTAAAATCATTTCTGAACATCTTTTAAAAAAATCACAAATTTAACAGGCACATTTTATAATGAGAGGATGCCCATGTTCACAGCGCTATTCACATAAAAAGCTCTTGTTTGTTGTAAACAATGTTATTCCTTACTGCCGCATCCCCCCAGCACGCGAAACAGTAAATGCCTGGCACATATTTGGTTCTGGATAGATATTTGCTGAATGAATGAAATGAGTTTGGGACAATTTATTAATATACTATTGTGGCTACTGAAACCATAGAAACATCAAGTAAGGCAAACAGATATGTAAACCAATCACATTTGATAGTGAAAATTTTATGCCCTGGGAGCCATGGGAATGATGTGGATACCATTTATGGCTTCATCTCCATGACTTGTTATCTAACTCATTTCCGGCTAAATCAACAGGAGGAACTTATTTTCTAGAATTTCTTTTATTACTAGACTTGTGGCATATATCATTCCATTCTGTTTCCTCAGAGATAATGTGTTTCCCTCTGATACAATGAAAATGAACTGTTATACTCTATTATTAATCTTATATGAAATATGCAGTTTGGTAGGAATTGTACATAAGGAAAATATTTTATCTATATATTTTTTTCCAAAGCCAATTTTACTCCTTCTCAGGTTCTAATCAGATTAGGAATTTGGCAATTAAATTACAAAATAAATAAAAATTCCAGTGGTACATAAAACACTTAAAAATATGACTGCTTACACCAGGTTCTTAGTTCACAGACTGACCCACAAAGACTAGTCCTTTTAATGATAACCTTAAACAAACAACTATTTGGTCTCTGAAAAGTTTATACTTTCTTTTCCATTGAATACATGTCTTTGTTCTTTCCTCTTGATCTTTCTCTTCTAATTAGCACAAATTTTTAAAGGGAGAATTGTGGCAATTAAAGAAAGTTTAGAATAGAATAGAAAACAACCATGATTCAAACATGGGAAAGGATTGTCATAGACACATTCTTCATAAATTTTCCTTCCACTTCTGATGCATACAAATGGATCACTTTTAGCTCCAGAATCACTGAACAGGCTGAATATTTTGTAAAATATTGGCCAAATTTCTGTTATGTTGTTACCACCTTCAGGGTTTTTACCATACCCTGTGTACTACTGTGTACCTAGATAGTTTGCTTAACTCAATTTTACACTGTCTACATATCTTAGGTTTAACCTAAACAATAGTATTGGAAAAACCAAGCTCTTGTTTTTATATATTATATGTTATAATTTATATTAAAATAAGTACACAATATGAAAATGAGTATCTGTCCATGTGCTACCCCCCAAATATTTCATTTCCAAGGGGAACATTACCATACTTTTGGAAATGTTACTTGGTGCTATCAAGAGTAGAGTCAGCCGCGTGCGGTGGCTCACGCCTGTAATCCCAGCACTTTGGGAGGACAAGGTGGGAAGATCACAAGGTCAGGAGTTCAAGATCAGGCTAACCAACATGATGAAACCCTAGCTCTATTAAATACAAAAAAATTAGCTGAATGTGGTGGCATGCACCAGTAATCCCAGCTATTCAGGAGGCAGAGGTTATGCACTCCATGGCACTCCAGCCTGGGTGACAGAGCGAAACTCTGTCAAAAAATAAATAAATAAAGAGTAGAGTCATCCTCTTAGGCAAATTGAATAAAAGGATGCCGCCTGTCAATATATCATGGGGAAAAAAATGTTTGTAGTTATAGTTCCTCAAGATTAGTTTGCCTCATGTCCAGAATATTCAGTGACTGTTTCCATTCTGTAGTCAAATCACAAATAAAAAGGATGATTTTGAATCAGAAACTTTAGCATATATGCTTCCAGTGAGCACATGAAGAGCCTCCCTCTGTCGCACCCAGAGAAGTCATGGCTGGGATTTGCAGTAGCCCTATTTACAGTGCTGTCCACCAACAGAAATGTACAACTGAAGCCCTGAGCTTGCAACTAATAATTGACCAGGAATTTCAATAGCTCTTTTCTTGATTCTGGCATTGGAAAGAAAAATGCAGTTATTTAGTATCTGAAGAGAAAATCTTCACTCCTTTTTATTCTTGCATTTGGAAGGGTGTTGGGGAAATAGTAAACAATTTCTTCTCAAGAGTTGCATTCCCCTTAGAGAATGTACATTCCTTCCTGACATCCCTCAAAAGCCATAAAAACATATCAGTTCAAAGAGGGAAAGGAGAGTTAATATTTAAAGGAGCTGTTAGGAATCAATTACTCTCGGCTTAATAACGGCTACTATTTCTTGAGTGCCTATGATACATCCAGGGCTATGCTAATCATTGTGCTCGTATTATCTCATCTGTAACAATGGTCACAACAACAAAATCTAGAACCTTGTATTACCGTCATTTTACAGAGGAAAAAACAAACTTAGAGAAGCTGCAGGAAGGACTCAAACCCAGTGGTTTCTCAACTCAGACCTGAAGTTTTTAACCATTACATATATATAAACCCTCAGTCCGTCCTTTTAAAGCATCCGCTTGTTTAAATCCCCAAATTAATTATCTTCTGGATTTTGGTATACATTTCCTTATTTGTTAATCCAAAAGAAGCATAGAACTAGATAGCCAGTTAGACTAAAGAAAAGACATAAGAGTTGAAAAAGCTACCTCCCAAAAGTTAATAATTACAGCGTATTTACTGTCTGTCAAGTTCTTTACATACCTTATCAAATTTAATCCTTAAAACAGTTATATCATACCAATTTCACAGAGGAAGAGACTGAAGCATTTGAAATGAACTTGCCTAAGATTATTCAGAAGGGACATTTTTAACCAGGCCATTTTACTTATAGGCCCAATCATCTTAATTAATATGCTATGGAAAGTTCTTTAAAATAGGTGGGGAAAAAAAGCATCTTTAAGATACTTACATGTAGGACTGCAACAGGCAATATTCTCATCTTCACTGGGTGCAAAAGACAAGGTTCGTTGTTCTCAAAGTATGATCCTGGTTGGGTAGCCTAGCATCACCTGTGATCTTGTTTGTAATGCAAAATCTGGGCCCCACCCAGATCTACTGAATCAGAAACCCGAGTTTGGGTCACAGCTCCTTTTCGCAAACCTTGCAGGAAATTCTGATGCAGGCTCAAGTTAGAGACTCACTGGTTTAATGTATTACTCCCTAGCCGTAGCAAGCACCTAGGATCGCTTGAGAGTTCTATGTAAAAGATGCCTGGCTTGCCTTTAGAGATTCTGATTCAGCTGATCTGAGATGTAGTCTAAACACTGGTAGCTGTAAAACTGGATCAAGTGATTCTAATGTGTTATCATGGTTGAGAACCGATGGCTTAATTGAAAGAGTTAACCAAGAAGAAATCCTGTAAAAACAGCTGAATCAGTTTAGTACCAAGAAATAGGGAATAAACTTACTAGGATATGCCTGTATATATTTCTGGAAAGTTCTTTATTTCTGGGATTATAAAACAATTCCCTTAGTGCCTTTAAAGTTTTATATATTTAATTCCTGGAGCATTTAAGGACACAAAGATTACTGCATATTAAATAAGCTGGACACACGAAACCAAATAAACTGGACCGCCATAGCTCATATAGCTTTGTTGTTCTTAAAGAAGTTTATCTACTGAATTTATATTTTTAAAGCCTTTAAAGAATAAAATATTTGTGTCTTCATTGCACTTGAGCACAATGTTGGCTTTCATGTAATAGGTTAACAATTGCTGTTACGACATTTTGTCTCTGTTCTCATGAAATATTTTTGTTTCTTCCAAAATAAGCAGTTAGTGCCTGTGTCCTTACCCCCCAGTACCCTACTATCTGATTGTACACTGGGGATGAAGTAATAGAGAAAACAACAGTAACAAGTCATGGCTCTTTCCATATGACTCACAAAGGCTTTGGAGTCACTGATTGCACCCTTTCATTATATCACGTACATGGATTCTATATCTTTCACAAGGAAACCATGAAGTTTTAAAACAACTATTTTCTTATGTGAAATTGGCACCACATGTTTATAGAGCAACACTATTTACAGTAGCCCAAAAGTGGAAACAACCCACATGTCCATTAACAGATGAATGGGTAAACAAAATATGGTAAATCCATACTAATGGAATATTATTCAGCCACAAAAAAAGAATGAAATACTGATACATGCTACAACATGGATGAACCTTGAAAGCATTATGCTAATAAGTAAAAGAAGCCAGACACAAAAGGTCATATATTGTATGATTCCATTTATGTGAAATATCCAGAATAGATAAATCCATAGGGACAGGAAGCAGATTAGCAGTTGTCAGGGGCTGTGGGTAGGCAGGAATGCAGAATGACTGCTTATGGATATAAGGTGCCCTTTTGGTGTGATGAAAATGTAACTAGAGAAATGTAATGGTTACACAATGTGGTGAATGTTCTAACTGCCACTGAGTTTTGGCTTTAAAATGGTTAACTGTAATATGTGATTTCACTTCCATAAAAAATTTTTAAAAATAAATGGGCATCACATCTCTACATATTTGCCATCTGTGCTTTCTTTATGATAATGGTAGGTATTAAAATGAATATGCATTTTATTTTGAAATAGAAAGCCGCAAAAGTGAGTATAGGTAGAACTCATGTACCCTTCACCCAATTTTTTTCCACTGGTTACACCTTACATAATTATAGTATAGAATCACAATCAGGACTTGAACATTAATACAGTATGAGTGTATTGTTTTATGTCATTTTATATAGTGTAGAATTGTGTGCCACCAGCAGATCCAAGATACATAAATATCCAACCATCACAAAAATGATCATGTGAGCCACACGATCACATGTGATCAAGACAAAAATATTTAATTTTTTAAAGGCTTTAAAAATATCAATTTAGTAGATAAATTTCTTTAAGAACAACAAAGCAATATGAGCTATGGTGGTCCAGTTTATTTGGTTTATTGATTCCAGCTTAATATGTATTTTTTTTTTTTTCTGAGATGGAGTCTTGCTCTGTCATTCAGGCTGGAGTGCATTAGTATGATCTTGGCTCACTGCAACCTTCACCTCCTGGATTCAAGTGATTCTCCTGCCTCACTCTCCTGAGTAACTGGGACCACAGGCACATACCATCATGCCCAGCTAATTTTGGGATTTTTAGTAGAGATGGGGTAGTTATAACCAATCTCTCCTTGACACCATTCCTAACTCCTGGTAGCCACTAATCTAGTTGTTCATCTCTATAATTTTGCCGTTTCAAGAATGTTATATAAATGGAATTATGTGATCTCTTAGAATTGAGTTTGTTTTAATCTATCATACTGTCCTTGAGATCTGTCCAAGTTTTATGTATCAGTAGTTCATCCCCTTTTTGCTAAGTAATAATGCATGACATGTATACGCTACAGTTTGTTTAACTATCACTTACCAAGGGACAGTTTGTTGTTTCTACCTTGGGGCTATTACAAATGAAGCTGCAATGAACAGTTGTGAAGCA
>NW_016107371.1:6528058-6535985 GCF_001604975.1 Cebus imitator
TTTTTTTTTTAAGTTTTTCTAATAGCTACATAGTAATATCTCATTATGATCTTAATTTGCATTTCCTTAATGACTAGTGATTTTAAACACTTTTTCATATGCTTATTTGCCATGGTATGCTCTCATCAATAAAATCTCCAAGCTTTTCCATTTTTAAATCAGATTATTTGTAGGTTTTGAGAGTTCTTTCTTGAAATGGTTTGACTGTGTCCCCACCCAAATCTCATCTTGAATGGTAGCTCCCATAATTCCCACATGTTGTGGGAGGTACCCAGTGGGAGGTAATTGTATCATGAGGGCAAGTCTTTCCCATGCTGTTCTCATGATAATGAATAAGTCTCACGAAATCTGGTGGTTTTTATAGGGGAGTTCCCCTGCACACACTGTCTTTGCCTACCACCATGTAAAACGTGACTTTGCTCCTCCTTTGCCTTCTGCCATGATTGTGAGGTCTCCCCAGCCATGTGGAACTGTGAGTCCATTAAACCTCTTTCTTTTATAAATTACGCACTCTCAGGTATATCTTTATTAGCAGCTTGAGAATGGACTAATACAGTAAAATTGGCACTGGTAGTGGGGTGCTCCTATAAAGATACCCAAAAATGTGGAAGTGACTTTGAAACTGGGTAACAGGCAGAGGTTGGAAGAATTTGGAGGGCTCAGAAGAAAGATAGAAAAAGTGAGAAAGTTTGGAACTTCCTAGAGACTCATTGAATGGCTTTGACCAAAATGCTGATAGTGATATGGACAATGAAATCCAGTCTGAGGTAGTCTCAGACGGAGACGAGGAACTTGTTGGGAACTGGAATAAAGGTGACTCTTGGCTATGTTTTAGCAAAGAGACTGGTGGCATTTTGCCCCTGCCCTAGAGACTTGTGAAAATTTGAACTTGAGGGAGGTGATTTAGGGTATCTAGTGGAAGAAATTTCTAAGTGACAAAGCATTTAAGAGGTGACAGAGCATAAAAGTTTGGAAAATTTGCAACCTGACAATACAATAAGAAGGAAAAACCCATTTTCTGGGGAGGAATTCAAGTGACTGCAGATATTTGCATAAGTAACAAGGAGTCAAATGCTAAATACCAAGACATGGGTGGTGGGGTGGGGGGCATGTCTCCAGGGCATGTGAGAGACCTTCATGGCAGCTCCTCCCATCACAGGCCTAGAAGCCTAGAAGGGAAAAATGGTTTCCTGGGCCAGGTCCAGGGCCTCTTTGCTCTATGCAGCCTCCAAATATGGTCACCTGCATCCCAGCTGTTTCAACTCCAGCCATGGCTAAAAGGGGCAAAAATATAGATCAGGCTGTTGCTTCAGAGGATGCAAGCCCCAACCCTTGGCAGATTATATGTGGTGTTAGGTCTGTGGGTACACAGAAGTCAAGAATTGAAGTTTGGGAACCTCTGCCTAGATTTCAAAAGATATATGTAAATGCCTGGCTGTCGATGCAGAAATTTGCTTCAGCGGCAGAGCCCTGATAGAGAACCTCTGCCAGGTCAGTGTGGAAGAGAAATGTGGTTTTGGAATCCCCACACAGAGTCCCTACTGGGGCACTGCCTAGTGGAGCTGTGAGAAGGCCACCATCCTCCAGACACCAGAATGGTAGATCCACCAACAGCTTGCACTGTGAGCCTGGAAAAGCTGCAGACACCCAATGCCAGCCCATGAAAGCAGCCAGGAGAGGAGCTGTACCCTGCAAAGTGAGAGGGGTGAAGTTGTCCAAGGCCGTGGGAGCCCACCTCTTGCATCAGCAAGTCCTGGATGTGAGACATGAAGTCAAAGGAGATCATTTTGGAATTTTTAGTTTTAATGACTGCCCTATTGGATTTAGGACTTGCATGGGGCCCTGAGACCCCTTGGTTTGGGCCAATTTCTCCCATTTGGTACAGGCATATGTACCCAATGCCTGTACTCCCATTGTATCTGGGAAGTTACTAAGTTGCTTTTGATTTTACAGGCTCCTAGGTTAAAGGTACTTGCCTTGTCTCAAATGAGAGTTTTGACTGTGGACTTTTGAGTTAATGCTGAAATGAATTAAGACTTTGGGGGATTGTTGGGAAGGCATGGTTGGTTTTGAAATGTGAGGACATGAGATTTGGGAGGGGACGGAGAAGAATGATATGGTTTGGTTGTGTCCCCACCCAAACCTCATCTTGAATTGTAGCTCCCATAATTCCCATGTGTCCTGGAAAGGACCTGATGGGAGGTAATTGCACCATGCAAGCAGGTTTTTCCCAAGGTGTTCTCATGACAGTGAATAAGTTTCATAAGATTTGATGGGTTTTTTAAAGGGGAGTTCCCCTGCACATGCTCTCTTTGCCTGCCACCATGTAAGACATGACTTTGCTTCTCCTTTGCCTTCTGCGATGATTGTGAAGCTTCTCCAGGCACACAAAACTGTGAGTCCATTAAATCTCCTTCTTTATAAATTACCCAGTCTCGGGTATGTATTTTATCGCAGCATGAGAATGGACTAATACATTTATATATTCTAAGTATGAAGTTTTTTTGTCATATATATTGTTTAAAAATATTTTCATCAGCCTGTAGTTTGTCTTTTTATTTTCTTAATTATTTAATTACTTAATTATTAATTTTTTATTACCCAATAGCTAAACAAGACAAAGATAATAAACAAAAAGTAAACTACAAAGAAATATCACTCATCAATATACAAGCAAAAATTTTAAACAAAATATTAAATAGAATTCAGAAACATATAAAAAGAATTATAGAAGCAAGTTGGTTTATCTGAAAGATACAAGGCTCATTTAATACCTGAAAATCAACCAATGTAAACCACTACAGTAATAGACTAAAGAAGAAAAATCATCTGATCGTATCAGCTGATGCAGGAAAGCCATTTGACAAAATGTGACATCGATTCTTTATAAAAACTAGAAGTAATAGGGGTGTACAAAATGTAGTGGGGCTCTACATCTACGAAAAACCCTACAACTAACATTATATTTTAGTGATGAAAGGCTGAATGATTTCCCCTTACTATTGGAAAAAGGACAAGGATATCTGCTCTCACCAATACTTTTCAATAAAACATGTATTTTTATACTTGTCTGTCTCTTTTATTTTATCCTTGTCTCTCTCTTTTATAGTTGTCTTTCCTTCCTACAAAGGAAGGAAAAAAGTGTCAAATGCATCTACCAAGTCAGTTCATCTTAATCCATCTTCTGGTCAATTATAATTTATCACAAATCTAGCCAAAGTAGGCAGCATGGTCCAGTGGAAAAGCATGGATTTTGGAATCTCAGAACCTGGGTCCTGCTCAGTTTTGCCACTCACTTGCTGAGGGATGTTGATCCAGTTCTTTGAGCACAAGTTTCCTAACAGTAAATATACATCCTGAATACTGACAGGTTGTAGTATGAATAAAATATGATACATTATGGGAGAGGGTAATACAAGTAATAAATTATAGTTCATATTAGGTCAAATGAAACTTATCATCCATTCAGTGTTATGAATCCGGCCTATCATGAGCACTGGGGATTCAGTGTGTCCCTCTACACATGTTAATATCCAGTAAATTTCATTACGTGATGTAGAGTGAGTCAGGTCCATGAGAAAAAAAAAATAGGTTCACAAATACTTCAAAGAATCCATGCGGGTAATGGATCAAAATTTATTTTATCCATTGATTTGGAAAGTCTACCGTAGGAACAAATTAGATTCCTAGTATTTTTCTTCTCCATTCATTCAACCATTCATTCAAAAATTCAAAAAATTGAGGCTCTAATTGTACGGTAGGCGCTGCTCTAGATGTTAGAGATTCAACAGTGAATAAAAAAGACAAACTTTCTTGAAACTACACAGCTTACATTCCAACAAAGGGAGACAGAAAAACAAACTAAATTATTAATATTTACCATGCCGTATGTTATATGGTGATTAATATTATTTAAAAATTAAGCAGAAAGCAAGGCAATGAATATCATGATGGTGGTGGATTTTAAAAGGATTGTCAGTAAAGTACTGAAAAGGTGACATTTGAGCAATTAGTTAAGGATGTGAGTCTGTGAAGCAGAATAATGCCTTCTCTTCCCTGCCAAAAGTACCCACATCCTAATCCCTAGAACCTGTGAATATGTTACTTTGCATGGCAAAAGGAACTTTGTAGATATAATTAAGGTTACTAACTTCAAAATGGGAATATTATCGAAGTGGACCTAATCTAATTACGCTGGTCATTAAAATCAACACATCTTTCCCAACTAGGGTCAAAGAGAGATGTGTATATGGAGAAAGGGTCAGACAGATGCAATTTTTTCCCTCTGAAGACAGAGGAAGAGTTCCATAAGGGATCCATAATGACATCACCTGTGTAGTGTCTTAAAGGGATATCTCTGTTTGCTCTGTCAAGGGAAAAGGATGAAAGGCCAGAGGCCAGTGAGGAGGCTCTTCCAGAACTCAGATGAAAAATGGTGATGGCTTTCGTAAGGGCAAGTAAAGAGAAGTGGTCAAATAAATATTTCAAAGGTGAGGCCGAGAGGATTTCCTGGTGGCTTGTATACAGGATGTGAGAGATGTCTTAAGGTTTTGGCCTAACTAAATGGCAAGGTGAGTTTTGTGGAGATGGAAAACACTGGGAAGATCAGATCTGGGAAAATCAAAGCTTCTGGATCACAAGGTCAGGAGTTCGAGACCAGTCTGGCCAAGATGGTGAAACCCCATATCTACCAAAAATACAAAAATTAGCTGGGTGCCTGTAATCCCAGCTACTGAGGAGGCTGAGGAAGGAGAATCATTTGAAACCTGGAGGCAGAGGTTGCAGTGAGTTGAGATCGCACCACTGCGCTCTAGCCTGGGCGATAGAGCAAGACTCCATCTTTGATCACCAACAAATATGAAAAGTCTAAATACCAAATCAAAAAGACCTTTATAAGCAAAATAAAATTACAGAGAAAAAAATAATTGCAGTTCATAACATAAAAGAAAAATGCAAATTAACACTACATCAAGCAATCACTCTAAACAATCATGATGACAAAAATTCAAAAGTTAAACAATACCAATTGTCGACAAATTTGCGGGGAAACTGACAGTCATACATTACAGATGAAAGTACAACTCCTATTAAAAATTTGGCAATTTTCATTTAATTACAAATGCATTTATACTTTGACCCAAGATTTTGCTTCAGAGAGTTATCCTATAGAAGGATATACACAAAATAATGAATGTTCAAGGCTGTTCGGTAAAACCTTGTTCATAATAGCAAAATGACCGAAGTATCATCAGCTGTGAACTTTTGAATGATAGGGGGAACTGTAGAACATCCAGTCAGAGAATAGTATGCAGTTATAAAAATTAAGAAGTTTGCTCTCTAAGTGTGGACACAGAAAGATCTGCAGGTTATATTACTAACTCAAATTTCAAAAAACAAAGTCATAAAATAGCACACACAGTATGATATCTTTTATTTATAAAGGGAGTTACTGGAGTGGACAGGGACAGACTGGAAAAGGAAATTCTTAATGTTATACCTTTTATTTTTGAATCATATGAATATATAAACTATTCAAATTTTAAAAATTGATTAAAATAGGAACAAAGAAGAACTGGAGCGAAATCCCGCTTCACTTATAAACTATGGAACCTTGAACAGTTAACAGGCTGTTTCTTAGTCTCTAAAATTGGGAAAGCAAATCCTCCTTATGTCATTTCTTAAACAAATGATATATTTGAAAATGTTTTTGAACCATGAACTGGCATAAAAGGAAAGCATATTATCTCTTATTTTTATTTTTCTTAAAATGTCTTGCTGGCAAACATATGCAAAAGTAGGTAATAATCTCATCAAGCAATAATACAGGCACAGAAACATCTAATATTCAGCATAAGTGTTTTCTTCATTCTTCATTAATTCTTCAGTAATTTTTCACAAAAAAATTTTTTCATCCATAAAAACATTTAATCAGGCCTGGAAATTGTTAGAGAACAGAGTGGGGACAAAAGGGTTGGATCCCTGGAACTATAACCGCTCCAAATTCATCCTTCCAGTACAGCTGCTTTCTTCCTTCAGTTGGCTACCAGGTGGCTTGTGTTACAGCGGGTAGTCAGTTGTGAGCAGGACAGGAGAAGATCCCTCCTTGTCCCACCAGGAATGTCAGGCAACCATCAGGTGATGGTCAGACAGTTGTTAAATTCTCTCTCTAAAATAATAATTGGTCACAGCCAGCACTAGGGAAAGGCAGTCTCCCAATAGATAGAAAAAAATCTGAAAACTGGTGATCGGCAGCTTCTCAATGAGATCTCAGGAGTTGGGCGAGTTGGCTCAAGCATGTGCACTAAGAGGCAAAGTAGCAGAGTTTAACTAGTATATGATCTTCCTCTAGGAACACTCGACTGGGAAGGGAGAAACTCCTCAAATGAGCATGCGTACAACTTCAGTAAACACACGGCACATGTGGCCCCTCGCAAGTGCTGGCAAGCCACTGCGCATGCCAACAGCTCCCCACCAGGGGAAATCAGAGGAGAGGTAATGCAACCCTGGAAGCATGCCAATGTATAAAACCCCAAGTTAAAGGCCAAACAGCAAGCTTGAATCTCTCAAGTCTCCTGCTTGGGCCTCCTCCACGTGTACTTTACTTCCTTTTGTTCCTGCTCCAAAACATTTTAATAAACTTTCACACCTGCTCTAAAACCTGCCTTGGTCTCTCACTCAGCCTTATGCCCCTCAATTGAATTCTTTCTTCTGAGGAGGCAAGAATTGAGGTTGCTGCAGACGCCTACAGATTCACTGCTGCTAACAGCTGTGTGGATGCCTTTGGCCTCTCCTTGCTGCCAACCAGTTAATTCACTGCTACCCAGTGCAACAGCACACCCACAGCTTTTGACCTCTCTGCTGTCCTCTTTGTCACTAAATCTCCTACTTCTGGGCTTTCCACTCTGAGGAATGGCAGCCGGGAGCAGGGGCCAGCAACAAGCCACAGGAATGGCTCCTCCGATTCACTTCTCACCACCTCTTATACAGCACAGAGCTGAGGCTTCTCCTGCTCCCATTTATCCCCCTTGCACAGAGAGCAAACTCCTCCTAGGAAGCTGGGACTGCTAGGCCCAGCCACTGCTCTAACCACTTTTTGTTTTAGCCTAATAATGTCACTTTATTCTTCAGGCCTCTTGTGCCTGCTCTGATAAGAGAGCAATTTTTATTATTCCTGTACCCTTATCTTGGGTCAGTGGTAAGGGGCCTTAGTATCTCGTCTCATCACCAACCCTCACCCCACTTCCTCCTTTTCCTTCCACATTTGGGCACTCCAATGGACGCATGACTCCCCGTTTTCATCCCAGTGTGTCATCAGCCTATAAAGTTTTCTCTGCACACATACCTCTCCATTCAGGCCCATTCTCTATTTAAAAAGTGACTCAAGGGCAGCTACAAACACTGTAGAGCTTCCCTGAGATCACTGCTAAGCAACATTACAATTCCAGAAGAGTGAGCTCCAGCCTCACTTGATGAGGATCAGATTTTTCAAAAAAAAATAAATTTCAAATATTCTTTTGACTTAATTCATTTTAAGTATGATTATCATATGACACTCTGAGACACTATAAACAGAGTGGCAAGGTCCCTGAAATTTTGTCACACACACCACTACATAACCTGCCCAGTCATGGGATCAATCAGGGAAGAAGAAAAAAATGTTAATTAAAAAATATAAAACTAAGAGTATAACATTTTAACAACAAAATTACTCAGTTCAATCTCCAAAAGGAAAATATGTAAAAACCATAAAATAAACCTATTTGTAAATTGCAGAGTTGAAAGAAATCAGAAATCTGTATGTTACTTTGGTGAACCCTGTATTAAAAAGAGGAAAAGGTCAGGTGCGATGGCTCATGCCTGTAATCCCAGCACTTTAGAAAGCTAAGGGGGGGGGATCACTTGAGCAAGACCAGCCTGGGCAACATGG